>NW_026267363.1:267897-283886 GCF_000697945.3 Frankliniella occidentalis | reverse complement strand
AGGGGTGCACATGAGCGCGCGGGGTCGCGGCGTGTACAGTCTGCGCTGCGCGGCAAGGCAGCGAGGCGAGGGTTCAACGAACGTATACGGGTCGAGCCCTCCCCCTCCCCCACCCCCCTCCTCGCGCCTTTTCCATTCCACCAACTAAAACGGGTGGGGATACTCTTTCCACGGCAACCCTTTATGGTTATGTGTACATTAATTAGACCATGATGAATGCACCCCCGTGCGTATTTTGTTGTTTTCATCTTTCGTGGCGGGATAAACTTGATCTGAATAAAAGGAAGGCCCATGAAAAATGTATTTTTCTACTGGTGGGGTAACTTCATTATAGCGCCGGAATGGCGGAAATGGTCCATGAGAAATGTATCCCAGGGCGTAATTTTCCCTGGTTGGGTAAACTTTACCAAAGCGCCTGAAAAATGAATTTCCTTCAACTCCCTTGCTTTCCAGTATGACTGCCGCCGAGCCGTGAGAAAAGTGCCCCACCCCTTGAAAATGATTCATTTGAATTAAAGTAGGGTACGGGCCCTCACGGTTTCTTGGCGACCCACTATTGCTCTTAGCCGCGCTGGGATTTTAAATTTTTCACTTTAATTTGTCTATTGTTATAATAACGTCGCGAGACGCACACTACTAAATGTCCAGTGGCGGTCACCGGTCACCCCGCGCCGCCGCCAGCTGTGCTCCGGCCGCTCTAGCCGGCCGCTCCGGTCGCGCCCGCCCTGCCCCGCCGGTCGCCCTTCCGCGCCGCGCAGCTGGCAGCTGTCGCGCTCGCACGCGCCGCCGGGGCAACCCCTACCACTACAACCACTACTCCGAGACGAGTACAAGACGTTGGGGGGGAGCCGCGCTCCCCGTCGTCCCCGCCGTCTTACTGTTTCTTCCCCTCCATCCATTGTCGCCAAAATCAAGCTGCTAAAATTTCGATTCGATTGCCTTTGTTGGCGCGGCCGCGCCGGGTTCCCCCGCCGCCGCCGTCGTCCCGGAGCAGCGCATGACCCCGAGGGGGATGGTGGGATGGCCTTCCAGGTCTGGACCGCCGCGCGGCCCGCGGCCTCGGGCCCGGTCACCGGGGAGGGTTCCCCTTAGAGTTCCCCGCGCGCCCGCGAAGGGTCGGGATCCCCCTCCGAGGCCAGCGCCGCCGTGGATCCGGAGAAGGCCCGGGATGAGACGGGCACCGTTACTTTGGCGCGAAGAGGCTGCTGCTGCTTCTCCCTGCGCGCGGGAAATGCTTCCTATCGCCGAAACCGCGATCCTCCTTTCATGGGAAGGGCGGATCGGAAATTATTTTGGAATTTGCAACATGATAATGTGTCGAGTTGCTGATTGGACAGAGTGCTGGAGATCGAGACGAAAAACGTTCGTGGGGCCGGACTGCAAGCGAGGTCTCGCGGGTGCGATCTGGGACCCCCGCCCCGCAACGGGTTGAACCTGAGTCGGGCGGGGCGGGCCACGCCACACGGCCAGAGGCCGTCGAACCTGGCCGCCCGTCCCGCGGGGCCCCGCGCCAAGTGGAAAAGAGGGGGGGGGGGGGGGGGGGTCGACAGCCTCTCTCACTACACGCCCCTGCTCGCGCGCGCGCGCCAAAAACCTACTTTTAGGCTGCACTGTACTTACATACCGCACGCAGGCAAAGACGCCTCCTGCCCTGCCCCGCGGCGAGTAGGCAGCCCGCCTACACGCCTGCATGCGGTACAGTCTGCTATACAAGTGGAGCGGACTGGACCAGTGCATGATGAAACGGTGGGAGGTCCCCTCGCAAGTAGGACGGCCAACAACCTTTTGGTTTATTTAAGTGAAAAGTTCTGTTTTTTTCGCGTCTGTCCCACCGGTGTTCGATTGTGAGCCCAAATTTACTATGAACAAAAACGACTAAAATTCATCCATATCGAAAACAATACAGTTCGTTACGGTCGCTCCCGAACTGCTGTATTATATTTTACTGTTTAGAAGCTAGGTTCTTGAGGAAGGTCGATGCTTTGAACTCGAACTCGAACGGTTGTGGCTCCTCCTTCGCGCCACAAGGCGGCAATTGGGGAGGGGGGTGGGGGGGGGGAGTGAGAGGTGGATGCCCCCTGCCCCCCGCCGAAGCACTTCTGGCGGCGAAATGGTCCCGAAGCACGTACTACATACCCGCGTACCCGGAGGACGGGGACGGGGCACTCTGCTGAGGCCACTCTGAGCGCGTGGTGTGGGGTCTCCCAGGAGGATATGTACCATTTCCGAACCAACCTGCCTACCGTAAGGTTATCACGCCCTCTTCCGGCAGCCCCTGCGGGCGGGGCCTCGCCGGGTACTGCGAGTACCTAAGTACACCCGGGACTCGCCGAGGAGGGCGCGAGGCAAGGGGCGGCGGGATGTAGATGCTCCTCGAGTGCACTCACCGCGGCAAACTGCCCAGGCCGAGCTGCCGCTGTGCAGGGCCCCGGAGGTACTCTGACGAGTACTCCATGAAGTACTGCAAGTACCCAAGACTCGCCGAGGGGGGGGGGCAGAGGGAGAGGACGGGTGGGTGTTCTCCGAGTGCACTCACCGAGGAGAGCTCCCCCGGCCAAGCCATCGCCCTTCCCTGCCCTGCCTGCAGGCGCCCTCCCGCGGCCCTTCCCCGCGGCCTGCTGACGGCTGTCGGGCCGGCCGACACGGTGCGCTGACTATGCCGGCCACCCCAACGAATCTAACATCCGCGCGGCCCGCATCGCAGAGGCAGCAGCGGAGCGGAGGGACGTGAAGAGGGTGAAAGGCGGGCTTTGCGCCCAACCTCCCATTTCGCTCTGGATCATGAGTGTGTGTTTGGAGGATGGGGAGGGGGCGGGGTAACGATAAAAACGGGCCTCGGTAGCGCGTCCGGCTGCGGCGAGTGTGTCTGGCGCCTAAACGATGACACACATTGTGCATGATTGGCCCGGGGGTCCCGGGGTCGTAGGCGGCGGCCCTGGCGTTGCCTTCGACTTTGTGGGAGCTTATGGCCTGGTTTTTCTTCCGCTCGCACGCGTGTGTGTCTGTGTATGTGTGTGTATGTGTGAGTGTGTGAGTAGCCCCTTCCCCAGACAGACACCCCCCACTACTCCGTTCACACTCTGGTGCGCGCTTAGTGCTTCGGCCGCCGCTCGGCCCGGCTTCGGCTCGCCTCCGCCGAGCAGCTTACGAGGCAGAGCTCTTCCCCCCACCGCGCCAGGGGCGGGACTAGGAGGGGCGGGCCGTCGGGCCTGGCGGGCCGGGGGTGCACGACGTGGATGTGGAGGGGGTCGACGCAGGACGGGAGGGAGGACGTGAGTGAGGCAGCCCGGCAGCCCGGCGCGCGGCCAAGCCCAAGTCAGTCTTCGCCTCGACTCGCTCCAGGACGGTCACAGCTACAGCTCCTCTCCTTGTCCCGGGGAGCTGAGCTTGTTGTGTGTCAACCTAAACAAAACGCAATCAAGTCACTACCGAGTGTGACTTCACGGCGCGACCCGCACCTCCACCGTGAAGTTTCCGAACCGAAAAGGCAGCTCGCTCCGTTCTAGCGGCTGCTGCTCAGCCAAGTGCCAGACTATGCTCAGCTGGACTAACCTCTGTCAGAGTTGCGAAGGCTGCGGAGATTGCACCAGGTACATATCACCGCCAAACGCCATGGATTTACGATTGGATTACTCCTGTTCGCCGCCGCCTTCTCCGCCCCCGCACTCTTCGTACGCGACGCTCTGGTCCAAGCTTGTGATGCACTCCTCCTCAACCCCGAGGGGATTGCTCGGCCCCGCCCCACCGGCCTCCAGCGAGGCCGGCCCGGGCGTCGCTCTCGGTCGTCGTCGTGGTGCTGGCCACCGACACGCCCTCCTCGGCGTCGGTCTCGGCCCCGGGCGTTCTAGTATCCCGTCGGCCGCCTCCGTGCCGCCGGTCGGGTCGCGGCTGTTCAAACACTGCCGCCGGGAGGCGTACCAACCGGGGCGGCGCTCGCGCGCGTCGTCCGCCCGCAGGTTGGCTGCAGTGCCGACCCGAGCGCGGGCTGGGAGGGGAACGGGTTACGACGGCAAGACACCGTGAATCGTCGCTCGCTCGCGAGAAACTTGGGCCCCTGGCGCCGCGCTTGCCCGCCAAGCTTGTTCCCGTTTCCCAACGCCCTCGGCGATAACGCGACCCGGCGACCCCCGCCGCGCCCCGCCCCGGGCCTTGGCTAGCCTTCCTTGGCGCCCCAGCCACCTTCCGCGACCCGGAGCAGAGCTTGTTGCGCTGCGATGCCGACGTCCCCGCCGGCACCCGGTCGGCGTAAGTACTCGCAGTCCTGAGGGGCCCCCGCTGAAGCTTGACCAGTCGCTGACCGTGCCGAAGTGCTTGGCCTCTTTGCCCCCCTCGGCTACAAAAAAGAATACCCATCTTTCCCCGCGCGGCTAGACCAGGCTAGACGCTCCGACCCACGGGCGGAGTAAGGTTAGGGTGCGACCCCCCCACCAGCTCTTGTACAACACCAGGCTGATGTGTTGCTTGTTGTTATCCAGGCTTCTGAAGACGGCCGTCAAGCAGAGTACACTCAGCCAGAGCCAGTGCGCCCCTATCCAAGTCCGGATGAACCTGTCCCTGACCATCGACAGGGCCAGCCCTGTCTTGGGTGACTTCAACAAGGAGAATGTCACCTCTCTTGACGGGGCTGAGCTATATCTGGCTAGCCCAACCAAAACTTTCACAAGCCCCTCTAAGGTGAGTATTGTATTATAGAAAACAATTCAAAGTTTTTTTAAGTCATCAATGTATTAAATGTGCACCTCTTCTCCTCTGTAGTTTGCTTCACTTCGGCAAACCATCAGCCCAAGAGTGAGGCAGCCTTTGGAGGACCAGGACCCCAACTCCCAAGACAGTGGGTATGGCGCCTGCTTCTCCAGTGATGATGCAAAGTCAATGTTCCGCTTTGCTGAGCCACTCCGTATGGCCCCACGGAAAACACCTGTTGAGCCATCACCAAGGAAAGAGCTAACACCCTCACCTCAAAGCAAGCGGTCATCCTCTATGCAGCCATCATCCCTATACAGCAGAACATCCAGTTCCGGCAGTGAATCTATTGATGATGGATTTATGGAACTTTTCATGAGTGACAAAATGGTAAGTTGAATTGCTAGCGTCATATACATCCTTTGCTGTAAGGACACTGATCAGAGAGTAATGGTGCCTATTTTTGATTCTCAGGATGAAGAAACTCAGCTCCCAACTGGAATGAGTGACCTGCTCTCCGGAAGTATCCACAAAGAGAAAGTGCCTGCACCAAGTGCAGCAATGAGTGGTACATCACCCATGTGCTTCTCACCTTATTCTGACAGCCCTATGCTTCATCACCTGGCCCAACCAAATCATTCTGAGGAAATCCCTAAACCATCATTCCGGCGCTCACTCTCCACCAATGATAGCTTTACACCTGCCTCCAGCAGGGTGGTTAAGGTAAATATACTCCCCTAGTTTACATCCAATGAATTCTCTGAATATGTTCAACCATTTGCTAACTTCAAGTTTCTTTCCTCTAGGTTCGCACCTCCCTTTTTAGGCCTAACAATGTTGTCCGTACTTTGGACAAGTCATCAGATTTCTCATCTTCACCCAACCCTGAGGCTGCATCACCAGTCTCACAATTGGCCTCCAGTGCACTCTCCTCATTGCGCCTTTCAGTTAATGGCTCCTTCAAACGTCCGGAACCCCCAACTGGCAAGCACAGCCCCATACAAGTAAAGAAAAGGAAATCACTCCAGTCCATTCAAGACAACCAAAATACCTCACCTCAGAGCAGCCTCTCACCCTTTGGCTTCCAAAGACCTACACCGCCCAAACTTCAGCGCTGCCATTCAGAATCTGAAGCAACCATCAAATCTGCACTCCTGAGGGCCTCCACCAATCCTGATCTCATTGGTGACTTCAGCAAGCCATTTGCCTTGCCTCTGATGGAAGGGCGCCACCAAGATCTCAAGAGCATATCTGTGGACACTCTAGCATCTTTAATGAGGGGAGAGTACCGGGACGAAATTGCAAGCTATACAGTTGTTGACTGCAGGTGAGTTCAAAAGTAGTTCTACTCTACTACCTCTCCCACTATATATTGCTAGCATTAACTTGTGTAGCTGTTGTGTGCTCAGTCCCAAAATCTAATGTTTGTCTATTTTTTATCATTGTAGGTATCCTTATGAATTTGAAGGTGGTCACATACGTGGAGCTAAAAATTTCTATACCAAGGAACAAATTATGAAGGAGTTTGTAAACAGCAAAGATGGTGTGAACAAACCAGATGCTTCAGATGTAAATGCTGCCTCCAAGCGTACCATTCTTATCTTCCATTGTGAATTTTCATCTGAGAGAGGGCCAAACTTGTAAGTACACATTACTCAACATCAGTATTTTTTAGGTCATTAAAAATTTGCTTAGAATTGCCACTAAATTCCTCCTATTTCTTACAGGTCACGCTTCTTGCGCAACTCTGACCGTGATACCAACAAGGAATGCTATCCTGCCTTGGATTACCCTGAAATGTACCTACTGAATGGTGGCTACAAACAATTTTATTCAAAGTATGAAGATCTGTGTGATCCACAGGCATACCGCCCCATGAACCACCCTGACCATGAAAATGACCTCCGCAAATTCAGGTCCAAAAGCAAATCATGGAATGGTGGTGATGGCAAAAATAGATTGTATCCTAGAGGTGTGGGAATGAAAAGGCTTGGTCTTTGAGCCACGTTGTGGCAAATTAGATAGAATAATTAATTCTTTTTTTTCTTTTGTGTTTTGTTTTGTTTTATTTTGTGATTAGTAAACTCTGTTTAACCTGGGAGGCAAAATCGGCTCAACTTCTGCTTTTCTCAGTGATGTAAAAGGATATTTTTTATTTGTTGTGCTTGTTGTTATTTTATGTTTTGTTGCTCTGATCAACATTGTTAATGTGAAGTTTTTCACTATTTTACAACTGCCTGACATGTTAACTTTCAAGGTAAAACAGATGTTTATGTTCTTGTAAGAGCTAGTGCAATTGGGATGGGATGTTTTCTGTAGAAGTTTCCTCCCTAAAGGAGGTTTACTTAGGATAAGCCTCTTTCAGACTTGTTTGTTCTTGTGGAGTCGCTATCAATCTATCTAGTCCTAGAGGTTCATATCCAGATTTTCATTTTAAAATTTAACTTGTGGTGTTCACATGAGGTTTTTATAATAAAAATGCCTCAGTGAACATCACATAGTTTTGACAAAACTAAGCTTCAGATGTACTTGCACAGAATTGTATGTGATTTTATTAAAATCCAGGATCTCAGGCCTACTTTGGGGCCATTTGTGAATTGTAGTCTGAATACTGTGTGAATGATTTAGTGTTACCATTCCTGGTGAATTTATTATCCTAGTACATGTGTGATTTATTTTTCTTTACAATATATCAAGTGTACTACAGGACTCAATTCTCCTTGATTTATGCTGATCTTATATTTTTGTGAATGGTATTGAGAAATTGAGTGAATCTTGTGTGTAATATGTGTTCTATCTTTGTGTTTACCTCCTCACCGTGGGAGATTCCTCAATCTGGGGAAATACTTTGAGTCAAGTTAATCTAATCTTTAGCTAATCTTAATATCTGGTTGAAATGATAAAACCTTTTAATTAATAAAAAAAAACTATATTTTTGCAGAATTTTAAAATCTGTTTTGATGGCAAATAAATATTTATAGACTATACATTTGTGTCTGGTACTACTTCCCTTCCAAACCTGACTTAAATGACCTTCCAATTTTCACATGCCTCAGAGTCCTACTGCGGAAGATTATCCGAGTGCACTTTGTAACACAACTGTGTGCATGGCATGGGTTTTAATGTTGTAATTCTGCAAGCTGTCAGAAAACCTCTCTAAAAAGAATTATTGGCAGAGATATAGTAAAGCCTCAGATGAATAGAACTCGGCTGACTTCATAGTTGATAAGGTCAGTGAGTTGACACCACTTCAAGTCCTAGAGAAATTTTTGAGAAGCTACATTTAAATTCAAGTAGTTATTGCCTGTTGTCTTCAATAATTTGGGAGCAAGTTATTTGACAGACTTAAGATAACTTCTGAGAAACTCAATGGGGCAGACCATCAAAAAGGCAAAGGTTTTGGAAAATAATTGCTTAATGTAAAGTAAGGAGAGCAGCGATTTGGGAGTAAGACATTTTACTTGAAATAGATTATGGCCCATTTTGGCAGGCCAGCGCTTTTGGTCGGGTCCTCTAAGGTAATGATGATCTTTGCCTCTAACTGGAATAGCTTACTGATGGAGGTGGTGTTTTCTCCCAAACGCTTAGTCCTACATCATGGCAAAAATCCCAGATTAAACTTAAAACATGCATCTGGGGCCATGTATCCATGTATCTACTCCATCCGGATGGGCAACCAGCACTTGATAAAATGTACCACCTAGTATTGTGAAAACACCATGAGATTCCCAAAACACTGACAATTACGTATCTTAACTTTTTGGCAAATTTTATTTGTCTGTTGTGCAGAGCTTTATCTTTTACCAGTCTTCCCCTATAACTCATACATACCTCAGTTGTTTACTGTATCAAGAAGTCTACTACATGTAGCACTTTCTTTTAACTTTTGAAGGCAATTTACAAATTTAATGCACCCAGCATATTATTCAAGAATCTCTTCTGAGCTCACCTTTGTAGCAAAACTGCATTAGCAGAAAATAACAGGTAGCTTACTGATCAACCTTGCCTAGTATGTTGCAGCAAGTAACCCAGGCATATTATCCAAAAAAAATATTTCAGTGGAACTCTATTGTATATATATAGTGACTAAAATAGGTCAGGGTTCATACCGGATCTGTATTTTCATTTTCCCTGACTTTTCCCTGATTTCCAGATGGAAAAAACCTGTTTTTCCCTGACATTCTTTTATTAAGAGAGAGGGCAAATTTTGCAAAATTGAGGCGAAAACGGAATATTATATCGAAGAAAATTAAATAATGCTTAATAAGATAAGTCAAGAAAGTTAATAATCATTCTTACTCAGGCGTCATGGCTAAGATTGGCCCATACGTTCACGATGCCATGCTCGTCGCGCAAACTATTATATTTCTTAATTTTTCCCTGACTTTTTATCAGATTTCCCTGACTTTTCCCTGATTTCCAGTACAATTTCATTTTCCCTGATTTCCCTGACCGGTATGAACCCTGTAGATTTTCTCTTGTGCCAAAGAACTGTCAGATAATAAGCAGGCAAGCAACTGATGTATACTAACTTCTCGCAATGTCACTGGAGACAGGCCAATTTTTTTATGCATCTGCTCAAGCAACGCACACAGTGAGAAAATTAACTTGGCTTTCAAAATATTTTGAAGGAAGTTTAAAAATGAAATAAAGCAGAAGATAAGTATACCATGTAATATATTTAATTAAGGTCAATTAATTCTAGTACAGATTATGCTGCTACACTATAAAGATCTCTTGATGGTGACATAATTTTTAAGTCTAATACAAGTTGTTAAATTTAGAACAATAAAACAAAAGGGAATCAAAGATCCACTAAAAGTGTCATGCATCAAAGAACAGAAAAGATGAAACGTCTCCCCACTGCAGTGCTCCCAAAAAAAATCTAAACGAAATACATACAAAATATAAAAATAATCCTGTTGCACACACTCACACTTTCACACACTTATTACAATTTCACATGGCTAGTCAACACAACAGCATGAACAGGAATAAATGAGGCAAAACAAGGGGAAAGAAACCTACAGCAATGGTAAAGAGAAACTTTTACAAGTAAATGATTCACAGAAGTGTTTCTATACATCAAAAAGGATTAAAACTTGTCTGCTCATTCTTCCCTACCGATTCAAATCTTCATATAAGGAGAGGCTCTCTACTTGATTGAGGCAGTCCACTCGGTTTTACAAGATCATGTCCATAACATCATCACATGGTTTTCAAGCATCATCATCATCACCCTCTTCATCAACTCCTTCCTCACCCCCATCCTCCTCCCCACCCTCTTCACCATCTCCACCATCATCTTCTTCCTCTTCCCCTTCTACTTCCACAACCACTGAGTCGTCATCCCCACTTCCTTCCTCATCACCTTCAACACCATTTTCGACTTCAATGTCAGGAACAAGATAATATTGGAGCGGGTTAGGCCACAAATCATCCTTTATCAATTCAGCAACATCGTCAGCTGAGGGATCAGTGTGATCAGCAAACCAATTGAAGAAGGTTTTAGTTTCCATGAAACGTTTCCTCCCCTTATTGACGCCATTTCTTTCCTTGTTTTTCTTGGAGAGATCATTTTCACCCTTCCACTTGATTGCTGTACTTTGAGAAGCTGGATCTCCAGATGACCCAAGATGGAACTCTTTAGTTAGGACATCATTGTCAAAATAAGGATTTTCACCAAAGTGGAAATTAATTCTGTAGCCTGACTTAATGTCTTCAAACTCTTCCACTTCCAATTTAGTCATGTAGTGAAGAGCATCTTCTTCATCCTCTTCAAGGATATCAGAAATTTGAGGATGGTTCACAAAAGCAGTTACCCAGAAATTCGGTATCCTCTTAATAATATCATTTCGCTTCTCAAAGAAAGGTTTTCTGAGTTTGTTGTATTTCTGCTCTACTTTCAAGATCTCTTCGCTAGCTTTTTCATTTAAAACATCAATTTCATTTTGACAGGCGTCAATCTCTTCAAGAGCCTTTTGTGTTTCAACATCATAGTCTCTTCCTTCATCTCCCTCTACTGAACCCTCCTTTCGCGCCTTCTTGGGTGAAGGCCCACTGGCCGACATTTTACTTGAAAAATTTGAGTCCACGTAGGAAACTTGCCTCTGCAATCCCTGCCAGTCAACCTGCAAAAAAGTAGAACGAATATTTAAAATCAACAATAAAAAACAAAAACAAATGAAAGCAACAAAATTTACAGCTAGAGTTAGACTAATAGTACTTTTAAAGTATAATACTAAGAAATTGAATATATAGAGCTGCATAATGTGCAAACGCTCGAAATCTCTTCTTTCCCAAGTTATACAGTAAAAAAAAAATTAAACCCATGGAAGAAATTTACTGACTAATAAAACGAACTCTCGAATTCTTTTCCATACTTAAGTATTCTTTTAATAGTTTGAAAGATTACAATTATCAATTAAACAAAGATGAGTGAATTTGATAGGCACTACTTTAGATGCTTGGACGACCTTAACCTCAATTGTGTGTCACCAAGAAGTAGTTCAGCTAAAATGACGTTTATCTCATAAGAAGGTGGCACTTGCAGAGTAAATTTTAACTAATTGGTCTGTTATCGCTCAGTTAGGGACAAATATCGGTCAGCACAAAGAATGCGCAATCACATTATACTAATACTCTATGGCACACAGCCTACTGAAATAGCGCGCGCGCACACACTAACATTCAGCTGCAACTATTACACCACTAATCCATCTCAATAGCACATTAATCGAGGAAAAAAATAATGACAAAATACAAGTTTGATGCTGGCTAAGAACAATCTACAAAACGACTTGTCTTTCCACAAACCGGTTGACTCGCGAACTACTAGGGGTATTGCAGCCTATTTGAACAAAGCAAATACGTACAGCATACGTATGGAGTTACAATGTAAACACACTCATTAGGAAAGAGAAGTAAAAAAATCAGAACAACTAATTCACCCAGTTTGACGTTAAACAAGACTGAAAGGAAAACAACGTGCAATAGTCTATGCTACTGTGTTACGAATAGGTTATGGCTGCTAGATGGTCGAATGGAAATCGGTGTAACATACCCTTTGGACACAATCCAAATTTCAACGTGTAGTTAAAACGGGGCACACACAAATTTTTCAAGCACTTTAATTGGTTCTAAAACGGTCACTGACATTATCTCTACAATCAGTGGCAAGCGAGAAGCCATGCTTGTCTTTCGTGCCTCAATCTACCGGCTCAGAGACCCATGTTTGTTACACTGAAAATACTCTGAAGGCACACGAGAATTCCACACAGTACTTACTTGAGTCGACGGCAGTTGGGGCGTAAAGCAAAGGACCTCTCCTTTCCGATAATTAAACGGCCTACGAGACAAATTTCACACAACTATGGTAGCGCCCAATCGCCCAGCGAGCGTACGAACACAAACAAGTCAAGATGGTGTCATTGACTGACGCACCGTAGCGACAAGGGTGGTCAAGCAAGTCGCCAGTCTTTGCCGAATTTGGCGAAAGGGCCCAGATTTACACGGCGCAAGCTGTAAGAAAAAATAGAATTAAATTAATAGAACGAAGGATGTACACGTTTTAACGACAAGACGTTTACTATTCCGCTCACGGAGTTTACAACGATGTTGCTTTGACTACTACTGCCAAAGTACTTCCGCTTAGAGTAGTGGCATTCAAATGCGAAAAATTCTGTAATTTCGAAATCAATGTTGTTCCCGTTTAATCTCGCGACATGGCTCGAAATAAATGTCGGCCTTTATATTTTGCCCCCGTTCTTCGCAATCCGGCAGAGTAGTTGCAGGGACGCGAGCGGGTGAAAATTACGGTTAAAACGGGGGCTACACCCGGCCGGAAAGAGAGTGTAGTTCCGATTCGGAAAGCCCAACCATTCATCCGCCGAGGAAAGTAAAGACCCTGAATTTCTCAATATTGGGTCACCTTGTCGCGTTTTAACGCTCCGTGGGCCGAGTCGTTGCGTGTCTAGGGCAGAGCGAGTCATCTGTGCGTCCAAGGCACCCGCTGTCGACCCCTAGGAGCCGCGCCGCTAGTCCCCTCTCTCTCACTCCCGGACCAGTGAAATGGCACTTGCGCTCAGGTCGATCCGCCATTCGCTCTCGCGTCCGCTCCTCGGCCAGTTCGCGTGCCGCACTCTGCCAGTCTCCTTGTGTCTACCGGCAGTGAGGAACCTTTGTGAAGCCATGTCCCTCCCACGCGTTTTCTTCGACATGACCGTCGACGGCCAGCCCGCCGGCAGGATCGTGATTGAGGTGAGTCGGTGACGAAGAGTAAAAGTCGTGCTTTTTCTGGCCGTTTTTATTTCCCGGGCGTGTCCCCCGGGTGTGAGTGTGTGTGCCCCAAGCTCGGGACCCGTGGGAGGCGGCGCGTAGGCCTACCGGCGTTTCTCTCCCGCCGCCTACTGTACCACCAGATCGGCCAGTCACCGCCGGCCGCGGCCCTTCCCGAGCCCCAGCAACGCCACCGAGTGCCCCTTTTCGTCCGTTTTGCGTCCGCGGGCCCCGGGTTCGCCCTTAAACTCGTCCGTCACCACGTGGGGCTCGCTGGGCGGTCGGGGCCCCGCGTCCGCCATGTCACGGTTTAGCCGCTGACTTGTTGCCGGGGGCCTCGGCCGTCCTCTCTGCGCCGCTTTGCCAATTAACGTTAGCTCGCGGTGTCGCGGCGGCCCCGCGTGGTGTTCGCGGCCGGCGAGCCCCTCGAGGACGCGGCGCCCTGGGCGCCCCGGCGCGCGCCTCCCGAGGGTGTGCTAACCTAAAGGCGCCCTTTTTTTTTGCCTGCCAATTATCGAGTTCATGGTCGATACGGCGGCGGGAGTGGCCCATCTCAAGGTCGCACCGCGGCGGGGCCGAGGGGTCGCGGTCAGGCTGCGGGGCGGACACGGCCGACCTGTGGTTGAGGGAAATTGATAGCTAATGGTTGAGGAGTTGTTCGTGACTTGTGTGATGGGGTGCCCCTAACCCCTAGGGTGACCACCGGCCCCGGTCGGTGGGTGCGGGTGCCACGGTCTGTAACTGAAACTTGTGTCAAAACTTAGCACCTCTGTTTGTCGTTTCTTGGCATCAATAATAAACGTTGAATATTTCTTTTCAGCTGAGAAGCGATGTTGTCCCCAAGACTGCTGAGAACTTCCGGGCACTCTGCACTGGCGAGCAGGGCTTTGGCTACAAGGGCTCCATCTTCCACCGTGTCATCCCCAACTTCATGTGCCAGGGTGGTGACTTCACCAACCACAATGGCACTGGTGGCAAGTCCATCTACGGTCGCAAGTTCGCTGACGAGAACTTCCAGCTCAAGCACACCGGACCTGGTAAGCAGC
This sequence comes from Frankliniella occidentalis, assembly GCF_000697945.3. Taxonomy (NCBI): domain Eukaryota; kingdom Metazoa; phylum Arthropoda; class Insecta; order Thysanoptera; family Thripidae; genus Frankliniella; species Frankliniella occidentalis. Next base: position 269,880 of record NW_026267363.1, on the reverse strand, counting down.
AAGTTTTGGTTACTTTTATTTGGTTTGATTGGGGCTTCTTTTAATTGGTTTGAATTGCAGGTATCATGTCCATGGCCAATGCTGGTCCCAACACCAACGGCAGCCAGTTCTTCATTACCACTGTGAAGACCAGCTGGCTCGACAACAAGCACGTCGTCTTCGGCAGTGTGATTGAGGGCATGGATGTCGTGAAGAAGGTAAAGCAATTTTAATTTCTGTACAACGTTGCAGTTGCAAGTGACATCTTAATAACCTTCGTTTTTATTTTCCTTCCAGTTGGAATCCTTCGGCTCCCACGATGGCAAGACCTCCAAGAAGGTGGTTGTTGCTGACTGTGGCCAGCTGTCATGAACACCTGTGCAACTAGCCATTTTAACTTAAATTTTTTTTCTTGTGGCTACCTATTCAACTTGATCTTCATTCCCTCATGTAAACTGACATTAATGTATCAATTGGAGACTGTTCTGCATTTAGACAGTTTTATCATGTGTGCCAGTTGGTGTTACTGTGATGTTACCATGCACCTTGTGTAATTTCCTTGTGATTAGCCGTGTTTGCTGTCATGTATGATAGAAGAAAAATGAGTGTTCCTCATACCTTTTCATTTTGAAATAATTTTATGTGGTGAAATACATCTTGCCTTCATGTTATTTTTGCCTTTAGTTGAGAAAGTCCTTTATCCAACTTCGAGAATTACCCAACAGGCTTCTTACACCGCTCCAGGTACCAAAACTTGTCAGTCGTGCACTCTTGAAACTTTTTGGATCGTAGCTGAGAGGTGTACTATCATTCAAATCGGTCGCTCGCGCCATGCTCGTTGAGCGATCCAATCTGACCCTGCATTAATGACGGGGTGGTTGGACAATGACACTAGTCACGAACGAACTTCGGGGACATATCCACCCGCGGGCTGCATACGGAATCAATCGTCTCTTGGTTTAAATATGGCGCCCGCTCGATCTGGAGGGTGTGGTAGGCCATCAAGGCCGCCGTGGTGCTGGTGCCCAGCGCGCTCTGCCGGGCGTCGAGGCAACTGGAGTGGCGAGAGCGTCTGCTTCCCCCACCACCACCACCCCGGACACGACGCCACCAAACATCGTGGCAAAACAAAAACAACACGGAACGGGCTCCCAGCTGCGCAGCTCTGCGCAGAGCACAGTGCGAGCTTGGCGAGAGAACCCCACGACGCAGCAAAGTACGACGTAGAAGCGCGTTAGGGCCGTGGCGTGCAGGGGAAAGGGACTGCGAAAGGCACACGGGGCCCGAGACACGTCCAGCAGCACGCCTCACGGTCCAGTCTGTCTGCTCGAGTGAGGGGAGAGGGTGACGCCGCGAACATGATGGAGGACGAGGTTGCGAACGGCAGCGACTGCGAGCAGCTCGCCGAGGAGGGTGGCGACCAAAATGGCGAGGCCGCCGCAAGCCCCGGCAGGAAGGGCGTCAACGGCGAGGCGGTGGCGGCCGCGGGCGGCGCCCAGGCGCTGGCGGACCGCATCAAGATCAAAGGCAAGAGGAACGTGCGGTCCCTGACCAAGGAGGCGCCGGGGGGCCCGGGCGGCGTCGTGCACCCCGTCAGGAAGTGGAAGAACAGCAGGCGCTCCCGGAGCGGCTTCAGCCGCGGGGTGCCCAAGAAAGGTGAGGACATGTCTGCGATCGGGCTGCTCTGGGTCCTGGGGGTTGTTCCGGACCCTTCCGTGCGATTTAGGCCCCCGTCCTGCTGATGCCAGAGGGCCGCTAGGCTAGAGCACCCCTCCCCCACCCTCCCCTCCCCCGCTGTGCTGCGGGCTTCTAGAACGTCGCAGGCCTATCTTTGGCTGAGGGGCCTAGGGCTCGAGGGCCGCGGAGTGTCGACCGGTTTTCTATGCTAAGGGCGTTGGGCCGACAGCTTTGAGGCTTGTTTACGTGCTGGGCAGGCCTCGGTGGGCGAGACATCCTTGGCAAGGTGTTGTACGTGACCGATGTGCTGAGGGGAGGGGGAAAGAG
>NW_026267363.1:251909-267847 GCF_000697945.3 Frankliniella occidentalis | reverse complement strand
GGGGGGGGGAGCTTGGGTAGTTTGTTTACGTTTGCCTTTATGGAAGCTCCGTGAGTGGGTAGGTGGTAGCAAGTTGTCAGTCATTTCTCAATGTTCTTCCAGAGCTGGTGAGTTCTTCCTTTACTGCCAGTTATGTTAGTGTGGATGGGGTAATTTAAATCTGTAATCGTCAATAGTGCTTATCCTATAACTGCCCTATAACAACTCTTGACTTGTCGTCTAGTAGTTATATGCTTACTGGCTCCCCGTGACCACTACCACACTAAATATTACATGTTAAAGTTACTTTGACCCTAAATATTTTTATTTCCCTTTGTTTACAGGAGGTGCTGGTGGGAAAGGAGTGTGGGGTCAGTTGGGTTCAGAACTTCAAGAAGTTGATGAAGATATGAATGATCCAAACTATGACAGTGACTCTCTTGATAATGGTGATATTGAATTGAAGAGTGTCATTCCTCAAGTATCCGAAGAACAACTTCAGGTCAGCATGTGAACACTTATTTTCTTCTATTACTGTATGTAGTATCTATGATTATAGCTGCTAATTTTTGAGGCCTTGAAGTAAGGCTTATTCATTTGTCTCCTTGGAGTAGGAGTCTTATGGTACCCTTTCCCTCAATTTTTGCCATAAACAGCTTATGGTTATTAATACTACTTTTCAGTTTATCTTATTTTCTATTCCAAGGTCATGCAATTTACTTGTTTCATTGAACCCAAATTCTAGATCTTATCTAGGTAAGCTAGGGTATTTATTTTAGCTCGTAATACTTTTATTTACAGAAACTAGTTGAGCCCATTATACTGGAATATTTTGAAAATGGTGATGCTTATGAGGCTTGTCTTGCCCTTGATGAAATCAACAGTGGGTCCAAGCGGTTCATGGTAGGTCAACAAAAATGCTTTTCTTGGTATTGTGCTGTTTCATATTCTGCATTATGTATATTTTATAAATTTATTGCAGATTGTACAGTTTGCTATAGAAATGGCTATGGACCACAAACCCTCTCACCGAGAAATGACTTCTGTCTTGATCTCAGACCTTTATGGTCGTATTCTGTCTCAGAGAGACATTGGCAAAGGTGAGTAGATACCATATTATTGAGATTCAATGCTGCACCCTTCTTGACAATTTTAAAAACTGAAGGATGGGGTTGGCATTCAAGAGAGGTCTAATGCGAGTGTTCCCTGTGACTGCTTTGAAATTTGGGGTGCAGCTAAGAATTAAATATAATACCATTATAGTTTCTTCACCTTCACTATTTTTCCTTGTAATTTTCATATTTATCTCTTTATGTATTTTACAGCCTTTGATGCTTTGATTAAGAATTTACCTGATCTCATCCTTGATACACCAGAAGCACATATTGTTCTGGGCAATTTCCTTGCTCGGGCAATTGCTGATGACTGTATACCCCCTAAGTTCATCGAAACTTTGAAAGAAAAGGCTGAAACTGATAATGCTAAGTAAGTGCTTAGTGATAAGAATTTCACAGGCCTGTCTTGTTCAGTACCTAACTATTAACTTTTTTGGTCTACTCTTTTAGACAAGCGCTGTCACGGGCGGAAACCCTTCTGTCCATCAAGCATGGTCTGGTGCGCTTGGACAATGTGTGGGGTGTGGGTGGTGGCCTACGCCCTGTTAAGTACCTGATACGAAAGATGATTCTGCTGCTGCAGGAATATCTGTCTTCTGGAGACCTTCAAGAAGCAACTCGTTGCTTGCAAGACCTTGAAGTCCCTCACTTTCATCATGAGTTGGTGTATGAGGTACAGTTTATTTTGCTTTCCCTCAAAAACAGCTTAGGAGTGTTTCAATATTTTTGATTTGTTTTCCTTTGTATGCCTTGTTTTTATCTCACAAACTGTGTTTCTGTCCGTAGGCTGTAGTGATGGTACTGGAAGCCATAAACCATCACACTGATGAGGCCATGTGTAAATTGCTTAAGTCTCTTTCCAATGCAATCATTATTACTGAGGACATGATGGAGAGAGTAAGGATCTCACTTCTTTGCTGTTGCATCATGATTTTATACCCCAATAGTTTTCTAACACACAACTTTATTTTCAGGGCTTCTTGCGGGTGTATGAAGATATGCCAGATATTTGTCTTGATGTGCCACTTGCTTATACTGTGTTGGAGCGTTTTGTTGAACGTTGTCACAAGGCTGGATTCCTCAGTGATGATCTTTTGAAAAAGATGCCAACTCGAGGCCGCAAACGTTTTGTGTCTGAAGGCGATGGTGGACGGGTCAAGGACCACAACTTCCATTAAAATATTGCTGCACAAACCTCTGGTCAATGCTATCAGAAATTATTCACCAGTGACATGTTCTTCTTTCTAGTATTGTTGATGTCTTCTTTGTTAAGTTTCGACTCTTACCAACATCCTGTACTTCCTATAGTCATAGCCTATATAGAAGAAACAGTAAAAATTTTTATTTCTATTTTTTGGGGAAAGTTAATAAGGTTTAAAACAAAGTATTTGCATTTAGCATGTATTTCTGAATATTTTATGTCTATCAGCACTATATGCCCATATTTGTTTTGGGTACTATGTCTTGTTTCTCTCTTTTTCTCTTAACAAAATGTTAAAAGTGATTTTTCATTACCTGTATTGATGTGATTGGCCTTGCAAAGTTGCCATACTAGTAATGTCTTATAGGATTTGGGTTGTTAGGAGCAGGGTATTTCATCTGCATTCTTTGCTTTGATATGTCAAGTGCTAAAAATGCGGTAGTTGTGATTTTCAAGTCATTTAGTCCAACTTTTTGAACTAAGTCTTTTTTTCTTATCATTTTGAGGTATCTCAATTTTATTAGTGCTCATTTTCTGCCTGTGCTAATCCAAAACCTTTCACTTTTAATTTATAATGGATTGACTTGGATTGTTGTTAACATCAATGCTTGTGCACTTTTTGTGCCTGTGTTTGGAGAATTTGTGTTGTACTAATCAGCAGATGATAAGAAGGAAAATAAAGTACAAAACTAAAAATACACCTGTGTTTCTTTCTCCTCCCACTCCTAAATGGAATTTTTATTATTGGAATTCATTCAAAGCTTGAGAAGCCACACGAGTCACTCAAATCTCATCTCAGATTTAACGAGCAACGCTCCACTCATAAACAAATGCTACGTTTCCAAGTCCCATAGATGCGTTTTACCGGACTCATTGACGCCCGCACCCGCCCGCATCCCCTCCAAGCTGCACTTGTACCTGCACCCGGCCTGACCCTGGGGCCGTGCCGTGCACCGTGCAGGCCTGCAGGCGGCAGCTGCATGGTCGCACAGGTGTGCGGCGCGGGTTGTAGCGACACTAGAGTGGAGGTGTCATTCGGTGACGACGAAAAGAAAATTATTCCCCGCACTCGTTTCCGCCGAGTCTGTTTCCCTTAACGGGCCGAAACGTGGGTAAAAGAACCGTCCTGTGGGGGGACTATTTCGCGACTAGGCCACCCGCGCGCCACGCCGGGGGGCCGGTCGAAAGTAGTCCCGACGCCGAGTGCGCTGCAGTCGCGCTCCGCTCGGGTGACGCGTAGGTTGTCGAGCTTCCAGGCGTGAGATCTACAAGGGACAAATCGTTAGCGTCTAAGGCCTTGGATTTCTGTGCCACTTCCCCGTTTGATAACCCGTTCGAAATGCCGTTGAGGTCATAAGCCATGTGAGTACCTCAAGCTACCGAGTTAATTTATAATTGTTGTGCCAGGACGGTGAGCCAAGTCCGAGAAAAGTAGGCTAGCGCGAAAGCCTGAGTCCGCTCACCAGTTGGCGCTTTTCTTATTTGCGGACGTGTTGTTGCTCCTTAAATTGATTTTGCGACGTACTTTAATTGTTTAGGTAGTGGTTAGGACCGCTAACTCGCCCTCGCGTGGGAAAGATTGCTTTACTTACGGCAACCTGTGTTTCTAACCTCCGCGCCACAACATTGGGAGTTTCGCGCCGGTTGTGGAGTGATGCTGGTGGCCTATGGCTGCCCTGGGCGGCTCGCTTGCTTTCGGCCATTTGATGCAACAGGATTTACCGCAAATACTTACCTTGGGTGCTGTTATAAGTCTGCCCTGATCGTGTGTTTTTTTTCTATTTCCATTTGTTTCGACCTGCTTATTGTAGTTAGTGTAGGCTCGCCTCTGTTCCGAATCGCGAACTTTGCGTGGTAAATAAAACAGCTTCAGGTACTTGGTGCACTCTCCCTCCCCTATAAGGTTTTGTTCTCGCATTGTAGGTAGATGAACTGGTTCTACAATGTTTCACTCTTCCCACAACCTTTTGATCTCTTCTTACAATCTGTGAAGTTAACTGTTCTCGTGTTTGTTTGCTTTTTATTTTACATGAGAAGTCTCAGCCTTACGCATAGTCTTCTGTGACACTTAAAGTATTTTATCCTCTCTAGTTTCAGAAAATTACGAGGCTTTTTCAGAACTAGGCTTGTTGGGCTACAATTGCCATTGCATACCATGTCGGAGGCAAGTGGGAAAAAGAAATCTATTCCCAGGACGTATGGTGGGCGATCTGGGAAGAAGATTAAACCTGATCCGGATGATGGAGCAGGTAGAAGTTATTTCATGTGTTTAAAAATTCTTTTACACTGTTACTCCGTCTTCTGACAATTCTGTTTCTTTCTTTTAGACGAGATGGAAGAAGGTACTCCAGAAACTGAAGAATTAGAAGCTCCCTTGTCGCCTGCACCTCGAACAGGTAAGTTGAATTTTAGACATCTTCATTGCTCATTGTTAGTTCTTAGTTTTCTTTCTTTAAATGAAATTTATGTGCTTTACTTAGGTCTTCGAGTAAGAAAACTTCCTCTTGCAAGGGAAAACAATGAATCAAATGAAGAATCTGATTCTGGAAATAGCAAAAAGAAAGCTAAGGGTGGAGTTAATAATAACAATAATCAAGGCAGTGGTATGTTGTGCTTCGTCAGTTTTTAATGTCATTTCCAGATGTTTTACTGATTATTTAAAAATAATTTTTTGTCAATTCCAATAGGGAAAGGTGCTGGTCGTAAGCCTGTAACCCCAAAGAATGTTGTCGACCCTGTGTCAGAGAATGATGGCAATACTGAGGGAGAAGAAGACCTTGGTGCCTTAGATGGGGATGTTGGCCCTAATCCTTCAACACCTGTGAACGACAGTAAATGCCATCATTGTTTTAAGGTCTTTGCAACCCCAGCTGTGAGTAAAAATTCAACTTAAAGTTTAGATTGGTTCCACTGCTCCTGATTTTTATTTTGAATAAATATATATATATATATCTATACTTTGTTATTCTTTTTAGAGTCTTAAGATTCATCTGAAGACCTGTTCAGCTTTGACGACAGATGGGAACATTGGATTGACTGTGAATCAGGGTCTCATTGTCCCTGATCATCTTGATAACATGCATGGTGGGTACCACATTGGCTCTGACTGTAGAAAATGCTCAAAGTCCTTCATTACTCATTGGGTATGTTTTTTTGCAGGAGATGAAAACGATATGCTAGCTGCTGAAAACAATGTGATGGAAGCAGGCAGTTATTCTGCAGAAATGCCTGTTGGAAAGTGTCATTGTTGCGGGGAAGATATTGATGGAGCTCATGAGGTACTGTTCTACCATATGAGTGAAACATATCTCATGCCTTTATGCTGTTCAAATGTATTTCTTCAACAACTTTGTTTTTTGATAGAATGGAGAGTTTTCATGCCACGACTGCAACAAGCAGTTTAAACTCAAGTCTAGTTTGGAACGGCATCGGAGAGTGATCCATGCTGAAGGTGATACGTACTCATGCCCAGAATGTAATGCTCGCTGTCCTGACAAAGGAACACTTGCAAGACACATGTATACCCACACAGGTATGTCTCTCATTTTTAAAAGAATTTTATAAATAATTATTTGCTCATTCAGGATACAATTTATCGTAATATCCTTTATAGGGTTGAAGCCATATGAATGTGAAAGATGCAACATCAAGTTTAGTAGAAAATATCATCTGGACAGACATGTTTTGCAAAGTGGTTGTGATGGTAATGCTCGCCCACAGTATCCTTGCCAGGTATGTTTAATAGGATTATCACCTACTTATTTGACTAGAGCGTTTACCAGAAGGATCTTAAGATACTAACTTTCCTCTAATCTTAGGTCTGTGGCCGAATGTTTAACCGGAAAGACAACCTCCGTGAGCATCTGCGTGCTCATGCTGGTCAGGTGAAACGAAAACGCACCTACACCTGCGAGATGTGTGAGAAGGAATTCCAAGGCACAACCCTACTGCAAATTCACATGAGAACTCACACTGGTATGTTGGGCACTATATTGCTCCCTCACCTATAATTACCTCTCTCTATGTATCTATATCTATCATTTTCTTTCCAGGTGAAAAACCCTATGCTTGCTCATACTGCCCGAAAGTATTCCCCTCTAGCAGTGCAATGAAGAAGCATACCCGTATCCATACTGGAGAGAAACCATATGAGTGCAAAGAGGTAAGTTAATGTAGAATATGACTTCATATATTATAATATTGGCTAGAGAAACTTCATACTAATAGATTCTTTTGCCTCTAGTGTTATGCAAAATTCACAGCTAAGGAGACCCTGAATAGGCACATGAGAACTCACACTGGAAATAAACCACATAGCTGCAAATATTGTGGCAAAACATTCATTCAACTCTCTCAATTACGGGCCCACATTTTCCATCACACAGGTAATTCTTCAATATTCTATGCCTCAGACTCAATAGTGAGTTTTCTGTTCACCGCTGAATATTTTTTTTCTAGGCGAAAATGGATACACCTGTGATATCTGTAGCAAGGCTTTCAATCGCAAGACACGTCTTGACCTTCATGTTAAGTATGTGCATGAGGGGGCAAAGCCTTTTGAGTGCACTGAGTGCAACAAAACATTTGTGCGACGTGAAGACATGGCCCGGCACACTGTTTTGCACTCTGGTCTCAAAGCCCACAAGTGCCCAATTTGTGACAAATCATTTGCCATGAAATCATCTCTGAAGATTCATTTGCTGACTCATACCAAGGTATATTTATCATATCATCAATAATACAAAATGTCTGTGACCAGTTTTTCTCGGTAATCTAATCGCTTTGATCTATCTAGGAACCCCCCCGGTCATGCGATGAATGTGGTCGTGCTTTCATCCGTCAAGACTGCTTGCTGCGCCACATGCGTACTAAACATCGTGACATGCTTGAAGAAATTTTGGCTGAAGCAGAAAAGAAGAAATTGCAAGCCCAGTTGCTTGTTGCTGCCAATGACAACGAAGGGGAAACTGCGGGTCCTACCAGGACAATTCCCATTCCAGCTAAGCATGTTTTGGAAGACGGTGCCCTTGCAGACTCTGTAAGTAAAATTGTCACTGAAATTTTCACTTAGTTGTCGTTTACCCGGAATAAATTCTAATATTTTTACACTTCTTTGATGAATAGGTCCGTGAGCTTCTTACTTTGCTTGTGGATGAAGCAACACTTCGGGCATTTGGCTGGCCAGATGCTCCAGTCGACCAGTTACTAGAAGCAGTCATCCGACGATGTGGTCATCCTCCAGCTGGATCTGATGATCTACCATACAGTGACCGGCTACGTCACAATGCAAAGCTTCTGTTCACTGTTGTTATTGATGATACTGCAGTCAAGACGCTTCTTAATAATCAGACTGTAGATGAAGTTATATTGCATGTGCTGCGTCTTGCAAAGTCATAGGAGAGAGGGTCTATTGACAGCCCCTTATGAGGGTGAAAGTAGAGTAAATCTTAAAAATATTGATTTTTGGATGATAATTATTTGTAGGACATCACTAATTGCATTGATATCTTGGACTTTGTACATACATATTTTAAAGCCCTAGCAATATTTTCCAATACTTTTAGGAAAGAGTAAATTTTTTTATTGTAATGAATATGCATGTATTTTCCTAATTTGTCCATAAACATTGTAAGAATGTTGTTCAATTTGTTTAATGTATTAATTAGCATTGTAAGTGCCTCTTTTTGGAGCAAATCATAACATTTCTGTCAAATCAGCAGTAAAACAAAGTTGTAAAGCAGTAGGCTTCTATGCTCTGACACTGTGTCTGCTAATTAAGACTTGAATCACAGGTGATCATTCAATATTTTCCCTGCAAATGAGTATTATTTAGGTTTTTTCCCCTCTAATCTTATCAGTGCATCTCATGCTAGTTTTAAAGACACTGTCTTTACTTTTATTTTGACAAAGTTAATGTTTATCTGAGCTTGATGGGCTATGCATGTCCCCTTACTCAGTGGGTATTTGTTAATGCTACTTTGCATTTGATTTGTGTTTTAGAAGTTAGTCATCAATCATAGAGGGACCTTGCACCTCATGTCTGAAATTACTAGCTGTAATTTGAAATAATTTCAAGTGAGTTTCTTTTTCCCATTGTTAAAAAGAAAGGTGTTATGTGAGGTTGGCAGGCTCCAATCCTATTTTGTTATCTTCTTCCAATGAATTGCATAACAGCTACCTATTTTCTCTTGTATTTTCATATCTAACTTCTAAGTGAAATTATTAAAGTGTCAAACATGTTGTAATCAACCCATTATCTACCACTATGATAGTGCTTTGGAATAGGTGTGTTCTGGGTGTTACTTCAGACTACAATGGTTGGATCAATAAAGTGCTACAACTTTTAGTAAGATAACTCTTGAAATTCTTTTATTTTCACATTACCAATCTTAATTTAAGCCAACTCAAACACTTACAGTCTAGCAGTCCATAAATTTCCTTCATTCACTTGAAACTAATAAATTGGTGCTACAACAGCTCATTAGTAAGTCACCAACTATTTTGAACTTTCTAAAACCATAAATATACTGTTCCATCTGTAATGGCAATACACCACAGTGTTGCGGGTCTACCCGATCTGCCCGTAAGACGCCATAGCCCCTTGGGTATGAAAACCCGCAACACTATGGAGTATTAGACTTTACACTCGGAACATGCAAACTACCACAGAGCTGGTTGTGTAAGCCTGGCCTCTCTGTCCTTGTTTTTAACATGTTCTTTGAGCATGCCCATCACCTCAGTTTCAAATTCAGGAGGGGTGGGCTTCACACCAGTAGCCCAATAAAATATATCCCAATCATTACTGGGAAGGTTTATGAGACGATCATACTGTTGAAGGTGACTATCGGACATGGTGCTAAGATACTTCGCAGCAAATGTACTTAGGAGTAGACCATTTTCCAGCATACCTCTCTTGCGTGATTGATACACCAGCCTGAAACCATATGCAGGATACCAGATGATGGTCGCTTAAAAGAATGTTAATAGAAGCTGATTAGTGGGTTGATGTTTATACCTGGAACGTTTCAACTGCACTGGTTCATGTCGCTTTTCTTGGTAGATGGGGATGGGTGGTTCTCCTGTCTCTGGGGGAGTATTGGCGCTGTTTGACAGCAAACGAACAGCAGACACTCCCCAAAGTGACTGACTTCGCTGAAATACAGAATGGGCAGATATTAAATATTAAGTACAAGGCGATGTTGGTAAATTCAGTTTCTCACACACACCTCAAAGAGGGAGGATGAGTGCCGCACAATCTTCATCACTGCCGACATATTCTGCAACAAATATTATAAAATAATAATAAATAATACTCCTCCAATTGAACACCATAACCCTACACATTATTATTTGTATTAGTATTATTATTATATCGAATTTGCAGTACCGAAGCCATTGCGGAAACGCTGGATTGTCGTTTTACTGAAAAATTGTAGATGCCCTCTTCTCTTTAAAAGAAGTTGTGTTCTTGAGCGGAATTTGTTTCATTCGCAGTTAACACTTACGGTTTGGCATTTGCACTTACAAGCTTGCATAACATCACACAAGCTAGCAGAAGGAAAATTGAGGTATGTCAAGTCAAACCTCGCCAACGTGCACCGCCTTGCAGCCACTTGTGTCTGTAACTGGACCTTCCTCACGTGACAGGCCGTGTCAGTACGCATGCGCGATGAACTTGTGCGCAGCAGACGATTTTTTTTTGAAAAAGGAAAGTCTAGCAGACGACATTTCAGAGTTGATCGTGGCTAGGGCACTTGAACCCAGTTGAGTGCTCGAGTGACATTAGACCAACCCGCAACCACTGAAGCTAGAAGCTCGGGACAGTCGAGCTTCTCTCCTTTTCCAACCTGTGGCACGCAGTAATCGCCACCATTCTGTACCTCAGGCGGACGTGGGGGTCTCGTATGAGCTCCCACCTCCCCAGCTTCCACTTGCAGCGCAGAATGGAGGTAAGCATTTCGACAACAGAACAGAAAAAGGACAATCAGTCTGATATCTAATCTGTATAAAACTCGATCAACTTGATGTTGAGTGAGACTTCGCGTGCACGGACGATTTTTGTATCGATTTTTGTGGTGGGAGTGGGGGATTGCTTTGTCATCAAATCAAATGTTTGGCACCCCTCATTAATGGAATATTTGTGGGTTTTTTTTTTTATCGTTTATGAGTTGTCATTATCTTCCTCCTGTCTCCATGTACAGGCAATGTGGCCTTTGAGGAAAGGATCCCAGCCTCAACATGAGCAATTAGAGGATGAAAAATCAAAAGATGACTATGATGTTGAACGATGCTTGAAACTAGTAATGATGGATTTCAACACTGAAGAGCCATTAGATGATTTGAAGAGTGTTCGAGTCCACACCCCTATGATCCTGAAATGCAAGGATAAAACAAAGTTTTCTCATTTTAACCACGGACAAAAGCACAGTACGTTCTTATTTTCTTAATTCCCTGATGTAATTTTATACTGAAACTTAGTACTAAAACTTTTGTTGTGTTCCATTATAGATCAAAAGAAATGTGCCAAATGTACAAGACTGTACTATGTTGTCAACATTCTTGTTGAGGTAAACTAAGCAGCGAACATTCGTCATTCCAAGACAGGTTGCATCTCAAACTGAAAAAGTGCTAAAAAAATTTCTCTGCTTTTTCTAGGGTTGTCTCATGGCTTTGGTGAGACAAAGCTTAGAACATGTTGATCTACTCATTACAAAAATGGAGCTGAAAGGTGTAACAGACCGTGCAACCTTCCACCAATATTTGCAACATGGTTTGACTCTTTCAGACAAAGTGGAAAATTTTTACCAACACCAAGATCGAATGTACAATGCCTTCAAGGTTTGTGCTCGTATGCGGCATTCCAAAACTGCTCAAGACCTAATAAAACAGGGTTTTGAACTTTTGAATGAGATGAGAGAGCTCAATAACAAATACCAGGTATCTATTGATAACTTCTGTAACCTCATGGCCGAAAATGCAGGCGTGCCAGTCGAAGTGCATTAAAATATCAAGCAAGCTTTGCTTCTCATTTGAGTCAAAAAATATATGGAACATTTTATTGAAGGTCTCAGCAAAGAAAAAGTCATTATTGTCATTATTGTTATTCCAGTGTTTTTACTCATTATGCCTTCTTGCATTTCTCAATTTCTCTTAGAATGTTCCGATAAGATTCTAAGATCAGTATGTGCTATTTATGATATCACTTGTTTATCTTATCTGATGGCAATTTGCTTCATGGGCTTTAAACTTTTATCCCATTCTGTTCAGATTCCAGTTAACAGTATTTGTAATTTTAGGGAAAGTGATCTCTTATTGTTCTACAACTCTTGTGTATTATTGTACCGGTAAGTGCTTTACTGAAAGAGAGGGAGTGGGTTCTAATTGTGCTTTTAACAAAGTAACTCTCAATCTCAAATAATTTTTACCTCTCAAAACAGTTAAAGTAAGCTTGATCAATCTGATAGACAATTTTCTAGTTTAGGTCCTATTTTACCTTTTTAATCTTATTGTTTAACTTGGTACCAAAAGTCCTCGTCATTTTCTATCTAGGATTCCCTTACATAAATCCAATAAATTCCTTTTTCTTGGCCAAAATCAAATGTATCTCTGTGATACATTTAAACAAAAAGCTTAAGGCCTTTTTTAGAGTGATTTCTCTCTGCTATTTGTAAAGTTTAAGAGAAAGAAATATGGAAGAAGCCCCAAAAATTGCGGATTGAGTTTTTATTAAGTTCAGTTCTTTTTTCCCACTTTGTTGTTCTGTTGTACTGTTTGTTGCCTTGAACAAAAAATAATTAGGGGCTACTTGTTAGGCTTAATCTTGATGCTGAACAGTTTTCCAGCTCTACTGTCTTCCTCATTGATTTCTATGTGTAAATTTTCAGGAAAATTATTCCTTGATTTGAAATAGACTGTAGTTTGTAATGTGAAAATCACTTTCGGAAATGGTTTGGGAAGTAAACGTTATGTGTATGAACCTGTAGGTTGACAAGGCTTATTAAAATCATATACGTAGTTGTATGGGGTTGTTATGTATACTGACTTTTCTGGCAGCCTGTTGTGATATGTATTTTTGTGATCCCCAAATAGTATCTTTGTTTCTAAAAATATTGCTCTATTTTCTTGGAATTTATACTTTAAGTAGTAATATATAGAAATATATCATTAGTTGGCTGTTGAAGTTGCTGTTGTTTTTTTGAAAATATGATCATTTTGAGGTAAGGCTTTCCTTGTCGATGTCGATGTTATTAGTGTAATTATGTGTAGTGACAATCCTCAGTGCCAATGTAAATTCTAATTACTTTGTTGCGGAATATGTTGAAGCACAACTGAGTTTTTCGTGAGGCGGCAATATCTTACCAATTATTGTTTATCTTGTGTATTAATTATTTCTTTTTTTAATTTCCGGTTTTTGAAACCTATAGTGTTGTTCGATTTTAGCTTTGAATTGATCATCTGCAAACATATTTGGTTGTTTGCTGTTATTTCTATTTAATTTGTTTAGTGCCTTATCGAGAAATAAGGATTGGAAGACTTTGTGGGTAAGAAATCATAGCAATGTGATTTATGTATAAGTTGTGATGGTGAATGATTTAAATTTATGTGCAATGTCAGCGAGAGTGAACTATGATGACAGCTTACCATTTCTATAGCAGTCTCATAGCTTTCCTCTTCGCACCATCTGGCTGAAAATTTGGTATTCTGGCTGATATGTTGGTATTGTTTTGGATAGTTTGTGCAGGCTGTGACTTAAATTATGTATTCAGAAAAATACTCTAAAATTGACGGGCTGCTGTCCCTATTTGTCAGTTGTTCAGAAATTCATGGTGTTTTACAAAATGTTTGGATTGAATCTAACGCCATCTTTAAACAAAATGTGATGATTGTCCTATTTTGTGAAACCACAATAGTTCCTAATAGAACTTATGTAGGATCACAAAGTACATGTATGTTCCAATATTTGCTGTTTCTTTTGTTAGTTAGTAGCAGTTCATCTATAAGTGAGTATTGCATGTTGGTTCTGCTTTGTATAGCACACGGAATATGAATCTTTACTTCTGTGAATCTACTTATTATCCTAGAAATTTTACTATTCTCTATCCATAGTCTTTCATTTTACTGTGTGAAAATAAATAGTTGTCAATCAACCTGTCTCTTTCAAAAAACAGAAAAAAGAAAAAAAAGAAAAAAAATCCCAGAGAATTCGCATGAATTCGATCAAATTTCGACATCAGATTTCAGGCTGGTCGTCACCGCCGACGCACCCGAATGTTGGCGCCGCGCCGCCCCGCACACGGAGAGAAAAGTTCGGGTCATACACCCAAAAGTATGGACAATAGTGCTGAGTCTAATGGTGGATTTAGTCTCGTGTGACCCGTTGGTTGCTGAATTCAGACACACTCTTACTTACCTATTTCTGTCTGAAAGAAAGATATTGGAGAAGAAAATCCTAATATCCCAGCAATACTAAAACCTCCACTGGTGTTACCCTAGGAAAACGTTTTTCTCACAAAGACCTCATTGTGACCTCTGAGGTCATGATTTTTGATTCTTGCACTTGTGAGGTAACCGGGGAGGTCACAAGTGCAAAGAACTGTAACCTCGTAAGTCATAAAGAGGTCACAATGAGGTCTTCGTGAGAACCACATTTTCTTTGGGTTAAAACCCTACTTTGTTGACGATGTTAAAGTGAAAGGCCCAGACTGGAGGATCATCATGATTTCATTTTATTTTCATTTTCATTTTTTTTTTTTTTTGTACTGTCGGTCTGCTAGGTCGGCCATGGTCGACGCGCACCCGCTCCCGCAGGCCCCGGGCCACCAACAGCGAGCACTAGAGCGGCGGCGGCGGCTCGGCCGTGTGGCGCGCGTTCGTGTTGATGTAGACGTTGAGCAGGCTGAACCAGCGGTTGACGACGTGCAGGCAGGACGCGGCGTTGAGCGAGCCGAGGCCACCGAAGGCCATCCTGGCTCTGCAGCCGGCCCCCAGCATGAAGTGCGCGCGCGCGCGCCGCGTCGCGGCGTCCTCCTGGAGCCAGGGGCCCTCGTACAGGCGCTCCCGCACGGCCGCACTCGAGTCCTCCAGCTCCTGGCCTTCGAGGGGGAGGGACAGCGTACACAGACCGCGTCATTCGAGTGCGCTTGCTCAGTCGAGTTCCGGGGCCGACGATAAAAGTATTATGAGGTGCCATTCCTACCCGGATATTTCTTTCCCTCTCGAGGATAAATTTGTTTGCGGTTCGTAAACCCCTTACAAGTTTATAACGCCGAGTTCAATAACACCCAGAGAAATGATTAGCAATGGCAACCATCATATGGTCGGCTCAGGGAGCACCATAAAATATGGTTGAGATAACAGTGGCAACGTGCTGAAAATAATATTTTTGGTTCTCACTACCACGGTAAGGTTGCATCAACCATATTTAATGGTGCTCGCTTAGCCAACCATATGATGGTTGCCATTGCTAATCATTTCTATTGGTGAATTGAAGTTTCGCGAAAAAGATCGTGCACAAAATAGGAGTGGAAGGTGTCGAGTGAATGATTGACTCTCACCTGCGAGGCACATGGGCATGAATATGGTGGCGATGACGGCGAAGGTGGCCAGGGTCAGGCTGTCCACGTCCTTGATGTTGACGAGCAGCTCGGCCGTACCGAGGAGCGGCAGCGTGAGCAGGGCGGACACGATGTGGGCGAAGAGGTCGGCGAACAGGAGGCGGGCGCGGCGGGCCGCGTCCAGGAGGCGGGCGTGCTGCCCGGCCAGGAACGCGACGGCGGCGGCCCCGCGCCTCGCCGCGCACCCGCTCTCGGCGCCGAGCGCGCGGAACAGCGCCGAGCACGAGCCGAAAGTGGAGAAGAGCACGGCCAGCATGGTGTAGTACGCGTATATCCCGAGGAGCAGCGCGGCCGTCTGCGGCCGGGGAAGAGCGGGGCTGGGGTCAGCTGCGGCCGGGGCCGGGCGGCGCGCCTCTCGTGGTGCCGGCAGTACGCACGTGTGCGACGTAGAGGCTCCAGACGACCGCGCGGCCGTGCCGCCAGTTGCTCTCGAGGAGGCGCGACACCGCCGAGTCCGGGTTCTCGTACACGGTCTTGGTGATGCCGGCCACCTGCGTCAGGCCCATGAAGTAGTAGAAGTGCGACACCCGGCGCAGCCGGAGTGCGCCTGCGGCCAGCAGGCCCTGGGGCAGGCGGAGGCGGTCGCCCGTCAGGGTGGCGGGACGTGAGACGCGACTCACTCTGCTCAGAGGATGCCACGTCGCGTCGCGTACCTTGGTCTCGGCGGCGCCCCAGCGCTCGAGCTCGCCGGCCACGGCCAGCATGGGGGCGAGGGCCTCGAGCGCCGCGCGCGTGCGGCACATGAAGAAGACCGCGCCCCACAGGCACGAGTAGATGCCCAGCAACTGGCGCAGCGGGATGCGCTGCGCCGCCGAGCTGTCGGCCAGGATGACGTCCGCGGCGAGGCGCAGCAGCCACAGCACAATAAGGGACACGGCCCACTGCAGGGAGGAGGAAGACAAGGCTACCCGGCAAGGCGGGACCCGGCTGCAGCGCGCGCCCGACGGCGGCGGGGTAGGCCGGCCCGCGAGGCACGGGCGCCCGACGGGACGGCCTACCTCCAGGGCTGCAGCGCGCCCGACGGCGGCG
>NW_026267363.1:244732-249329 GCF_000697945.3 Frankliniella occidentalis | reverse complement strand
ATGTTTTTAATAAAGCGTCGGCGCCGCCAGTGTTTGACGAGGATGAACTCCGCGCGGAGACGCGGCGTCGTCGTCACCATCGTCGCCCGCCACCGCCTCCGCCTCCGCCGCCGCCTCCCGCCTTCGCCTCCGCCGCCGCCTCCGCCGCTATCTCCGCCACCGACCGCCACCAACGCCGACACCAGCACCGACGCCGGAGCCGACGCCAACGCCGTCGTGAACACCGACGCCGTCGTGAGCACCGACGCCGACGCCGCGTCCCGACCCTCCGACGATGGGACCCTCGACCCGCCTTGACCCTCCTAGATAAGGCTCGTCAGCGATTCATTCCCGGTGAGTATGTCTTTTACTTTTAACAAAGAAGAAGTCATTTCTCCACTCGTAGAGACAGTCTTGGGGACTGTCTAAAACTTGTACTGGGTGGGGCCCACGACGTAAACATGTGGGCGTAAACATTGGCGGTGCGGAACGGATTGTCTTTGGCCTACAGTCGGTTCGGACGAAGATGCCTGTGCCCGTTGGTGGTTGTAGCTACAACGGTGTAGCTACAAACAGGAATGTGGCCGGTGGCGGGCCACCGTCTCCACGTATCTGCTTGGCGGGTTGGCCTACACAGCGCGTTGCAGGCGCCAACACTGGCGTCCATAGGGGGGACACTGAGGCGCCTGTTTGTTGGGTAGGAAATTTGAAAGTTTGGAAGTAATTCAACATTCTGTTTTCTGGTTGGCATAGCCGGGGAATAACATAGCTCCCAGACTTAATGACCTGCTTGTCCCGACTCTAGCAGATCCAACGATGTCTGGTTGATGCATGGTGATGTTCGGTTGAAGCGTGGTTGTTTGGTTGGTGTATGGTTGTTTGGTTGTGCATGGTTGTTTGGCTGATGCATAGTTGTTTGGTTGAAGCATGGTTGTTTGGTTAGTGCGTAGTTGATGCATGGTTATTGCCTGGTTGATGCATGGTTGTTGCGTGTTTGGTGTCGCTTACTAATCACAGGCGTCTCGCGTCCGATTTGTGATTATAACCGTCTCTGTTTTTACGTAACGCCCACCCAACAACTCACCACTCCTCAACCTCGCTTTATCCTGCTATTTATTGTTTTTGCTTTAAGCTAAGAATGACGTCATTTCGACCTCTTCCAGGATGCTTTCAATTTTTGGCGGGTTGGCTGTGTTCTCACGGCCCTCTGAAAATGCTGCTCCGCTAGCGCAACGTTGTCGTTAGTTGACGTCATACCGTCACTTCTGAGTTCTCCCTTTAGCCTGTCCGTTTCATTTAAACTGTATGTTGTCGTCTGCCACGGTCTGACATATTTACAGTGATCAGCAAATTACGAAAACCTACTTACATTTACATCCCTTCAGTATTTGGTTTTAACTTTGTAGTCGTACTTTCGTCATTTTCTAATATGTCAGCCCACCGCGGAAATGCTAAGAAGTACAAATGGGCTTTGGATTTCACTGCGAGGTACGAGAACCGCATTCTATGCGGAACATAACCGTATGCAATTTACCAAATTCCACCAGAAACGTTGTTTTACTTGAAAATAACTGCATTTCCAATAATCTGCCTGCACTTTTAACAACTCTGACTTTACAGAAGAGGTACAAATCAAGATGCGCTTTGCCCTCCTGGCTTCAATCCTGCTGTCAGTCAAGCGCATACTGAAACATCAAAAGACAATGATCCCTCTCATTTGATAATCAAGAAATCATGGGAACTTGCTCTGGCACCACTGAAACAAGTAGGTTCACTTTGCCCCTAGTTTAACATTTTTTGACCAACATGATAATAAATATATTACCTTTCCAGGTCCCCATGAACCTCTTCATAATGTACATGGCTGGCAATTCCATTTCTCCATTCCCTATAATGATGGTTGGCATGTTGTTAATTCGACCCTTTAAGGCCCTCTTTACTTTACAGAGTAGTAAGTACAAATCTATTGACAGTTTGAATTACCGTGTCTATCTCATTCTTAGACGTTCATATTTCTAAGCTGCACCCCAAGTTTTTAAAGGGGAGTCACAGAAAAAACTCGCATACCCATACTCTTTGGTTTCAAATTCAGTAAAAAGAGTGCAGCTTAAGAACAAATACCGCAAACACCTTATTTCATTTTTGCAGCTTATAATTTTCAATGACCCTTAATGTTATTATTCTTTACAGCATTCAAAATGATAGAGGGAAATCATGCTATAATGCAGAAACTTGTCTACTTTCTTGGAAATATAGTTGGTATGCTTCTAGCTTTATACAAATGTCAATCCATGGGTTTGTTGCCATCCCACTCTTCAGACTGGTTAGCGTTCATAGATCCGCCTGTCAGACTAGAAAATTTAGGTGGTGGTATGTCTCTTTACTGACTTATTTTAAGGTTTCAAGAAAAACACATTGAGTTTCTCCCTACAACTTGGTAATAAAAAAACATTTGACCAAAAGTTTAATTTTCTAAGCCCTAAGAATATTGTCATAAGAGTAATTTGCCTACCAATAAGAGGCCACGGTCTGATATTTGTCTCTGTAGTACTCAATCTGGTACTTTGTTGTAGCCGCTTTTCCTATTGCCGTAACTATACATCCAATGCATCAATTTTCATATTTGATGTCCGATATAATTTTATGATTCGCTATTTTTCTTCTGCAAATTTGTTTCAAAGTCTTATCTGAACCTAGCTGATAATTAAGTACCACAGTGGTATTTAATTTTTGCCAAGGATTCTGCAAAAGTGTTTTCCACCAAATGACTGACTGCTAAATCTGTAATCAGATGAAAGTATC
Source organism: Frankliniella occidentalis (assembly GCF_000697945.3). Taxonomy (NCBI): domain Eukaryota; kingdom Metazoa; phylum Arthropoda; class Insecta; order Thysanoptera; family Thripidae; genus Frankliniella; species Frankliniella occidentalis. Next base: position 246,548 of record NW_026267363.1, on the reverse strand, counting down.
CATAGATGACTAAATATTGTGAACTGACATGTTTTGCTTAAATACAAACAATAAAAACTGCCCACATGATCTTTTCAATATTTATTATTTGTTTACACGTTTCCTTCTGGTAGAGGCAGTCTTGGGGACTGTCTAAAAACATGAACAACAAACAAGAAACATAATTTTACAGAGTAAGAGACAAGAAAACGGTAACCGTTGCTAGGTCCAACGGGTCTGATCGGTCCTAGGGGAGGACGTTTTCAGAGGTTCCTTTTCTACAGATATTTTTTTTCACGGCGGGTTGGCCGCCGACATTTGAAATGACGCGCCAAACCACGGCGGCGCCCGAGTTTGTTGATAGGGAGAACTCCTGGCCGTGCAGTAAAATCCGAGGCTCCGCAGCCAGGCCAGCCAGGCAGGCGCCCCCCCTCCCTCCCCCCTCCCCACTTTGGCTTCAGCTTCAGCTTCAGTCAAGTCAGTCCGGCCCGGGCGTCTGTTTCGGCCTCGTGCAGCTCCTCTTCGTCGCGCTCGCCCCGCCCCGTGCCGCGTCGCTGCCCCCGCGCCCCGCGCCGCGCTCCTCCGCGAGCCCCAAGACACCGTGAGCGAGGAAGAAGAGCGTGCGCTTACGAGTTGGCCGGGTTCATCGGGTCACCCGCGTCGAGGTCGTGCGTCGTCCGGACCCGACTTTGAGCGAGTGTCATCCAACCACTGCTACAGCGGCTGCTGCGCCCGAGTGCTCGCGAAAAGGAGAAGGTAATGTGCTCGGGGACTCGCGGGGGGCCGGGAGCGAGACGAGCTCCAGCTTGCGGGGGAACACGGGAAAGGATATGAAAAGGACCCGTGTTCCGCACGCAGTTGTGGTCGCCTGTTGTTGCCGGGCCAGCCGGGCGGCCTACTCCGTCTGACGGTGGTCGGGTGCAGTGCTTACTGCTGATACTACTTGTACACACGGGGCGGCTGCTGCTAGGTTACAGTTCGTACCTTTCATGTCAGATCTAGTAGTATCCTTTTAAAAATATTTGGGTCCCTTACTGCAGTCAAAGCTGGATTTAGAATTTTAATTGAGCCAAAATTTTCGAATTTGTTGTTTATTTCCTTTTACGTTAACACAGTGCACCGAAGAAAAATCATAAACTCCGCGTAACATGTCATGCAAACTGTGTACATTGCTATGATTAGGTTAGGTGCAACGCAACTCTGAATATATTTTTTTAATTGGTGTTGTATGTACTGTTTTTGATTTTAGCCTTTGCTAAGTATTATCTTCAATGTATTCCAAATGTCTTTAGTCCTGCGTATAAGGTAATTTCACTTTTCTTGCTTGTTTATTTTCTTCTCCATCTGACGATCTGACCACTCATTGACTATGCGTAGTGGGTAAGGCACTGAGTCGTTGTCATGGCCCAAGAACAGTACATTCATGTGCTCTTGTTTGGGTTAGTTTATTTTTTGTTGCTGTCTCATCAATAAACAGTATTTAGTTTGGGACCACTATATTTGCTTATAGACAATTTGTTAGTTTCTTTGATATCTATAGTCTGATTTTTAATTTGTGAATGAACACAACTTCAAACTTTTCGAAGTATTTTTATACCTAAAGGGTAATGCATGATGATATGCAAAGTGTGTCATACATTTATCTGTGGCTTGACAAAGTCTTCCTGTCATGTGTAACAAAAAGGCACAGACATGAGGATGAGGATATACTATAAAGATTCCTGGTCTAGGAAGTCAACTGCTGTTTCCCGTCTGCGCTATGCGACCTTCGGTTCGCCCCCCCCCCCTTCCCCCCTTCCGTGCTCAGTTATTGCCCAGGTGGGTGCAGCCCCCCCCC
>NW_026267363.1:238625-239562 GCF_000697945.3 Frankliniella occidentalis | reverse complement strand
GGTGTACTCCACCCTATAGGGGGAGTACAACTGCCCTAGGGATTATGTACTCAGGGGGGTCCCTGGGCCCGGGAGTACTATGTCTCGTTGACACCTGTACTCCTCATGCCAGTATGGTGGGTTGCATACGCGCTGGCTCGCAGGCGCTGTTGGGTGCGCGCAGGATTTCGCGCATCCCCCGCGAAATCGCAAGCCCCCTCGCTTCAGGATTTCGCGCATCCCCTGCACTTCCACGGGAGGGAGGCTCGCGGTACCGCGGGGATGCGCGAAATTCTGCGCGCTCCCTACAGCGCCTGCAAGCCGATGCTTATGCAACCCACCACACTGGCATGTAAGAGCCGCGGGACACCCGGTACCTGAAAATTGTAATTCAGGTAACTCAAGCCGGACCCATTACCTGAATCTGATATAAAAGAGGTACCTGAAAGTAAGGCCAAAAGCGTCGTGTTGGCCACATTTGTGGCACACATTTCCTGCTCAGGCGGCTCACTAGAGACGTCAGAGGGGTGGGCAGGGAGGAGTCCCTCCCAGTCTCTTTTATACCGCGCCACCGCGTCACCGCGTGCTGCTGGCGCGAATGGCGTGATGACCCTGGCGAGGCAATTTCTTTTTTTGTCCGCGTGTATGGGCGGCCGTTTTGGGTAAAAATATGTAGAGGCCGATGGCCCGCGGGGGCTAAGGGGTGGGTGTGCGTCCAGCACGCAGCCTGCTGTGGGGTTTGTTGGGGGCTGAGTTGCCACTGCTGACAAACCGCTCGTCACCAGTTTACACATCTGCTCCAGATAAATTAATTGACTCACAAGATCGACTCCACTTCACTTATTCGCACACATGTTTCTGTGAAAATGGTTTTACTCCTCTTATAGTGGGTGTGATATAGGTCTGGGCTGGGGCTTAAGGGATATTAATTTTCCAAAACAGTGTTTTTCACGGTTTT
>NW_026267363.1:236802-238575 GCF_000697945.3 Frankliniella occidentalis | reverse complement strand
CTTCCCAATCAACATCACCGGTGGCCCATAGTACACCTGCAGGAGTGCGACAGAATTTTTGCACACACACTGAAAGCTTATGAACATTTTTGTTCATAACTTACTGAGTTCTGTGTACATGCTCGGCTTACGCATTTTTAAATACGCCGTTATGAACAAATGTGTTCATATTGGTGATCTGATACTTGATCATGATGATCTGCAAGAAATGCAATCGGGGCGAAATTACTTGTTAGTGTGGAGAAAAGATCACAACGTGCCAAAGGGGCTGCTCCGACGGGGGTGGTGTTGCCCACCCCATTTTTATTTATATTTTATAAATAGCTTAGAATATTTAAAAAAAATTCTGTTATGCGTATTGTCGAGTCGAACCACAGACCTGAGTCATGCCCAAAACTCAAATCTCTTGGACACCTTGGTTTGCAGTCCACATGGGCTCAAAGTTCAAAAGTGGTCCAAAGTAGCTCCAGATGACCTGAGAGCCCTCACTATCTCTAAGGAGCCCTCTCGAAATCGCAGACAGCCCGCGGTGACGGTATAGCGTGCAACAAGATGAGTTATCAGTGCACTGCGGAAAATAGTGGGAAGATTTGCAGAAAAATTTTCCTTGACGCAAGCTGTAAAATTGCAATTTGTAATCGTAAAAAAATACATGTAGGACGTATCGACTTAAAATCCACTGGCGAGTAAATGTGCTCTCGTAAATTTATAACTTAAATAATTATTCGAGTTCACAAAAAAATGTAAATTTACGACGATGTTTTTCAGTGTGCCACAAGAGGTGCTTGTGCCACCTCGTCTGCTTGCACTGCTGCTATCAGTTGGGCTCAGGGAGTGGCAGCCCGTACGCGGTCGTGTTGCCTATGCGCCCAAACCCTAGTGCTTGCACGAATGTCTCACATTTGTTGGTGAGTGTTCGCCCACCAAGACTAAAGACCAGTAAAGGTATGCATTTTCCAGTAAAATTCGTATTTTTATGTCCTCAAGTGTACGACGGGAAATTATCGCACACCTACAAGTGTGCATCATTTAAATACTTGCATTTCCAGTGTAAGGGTTGTAACGGGCCATGGTTCGAGACGCAATAGGCAAACCCACGCCGCTGCATCAGGCTGTACAGGATGGGTGAGCCGGAGATCCGCGCCGTGTTTTGTTTTCCCGCTCATACTGTACCGGATTCAAGCGTGCGGGCGGGCTTGCCTATCGTCGCCTTTACGGTCCCGTGCGAGTATGCAACCCATCCGCACGCATGCATCCGCGGTACAGTATAAGCAGGATAAAGACGGCGCGGATCACCCATCCTATGTATGCAGGCGGTACCGCATGCCCCCCCCCCCCCACACACACACAAAAGATGGCGGTGCTGGTCGCCGACCATCCGTGCAACAAATGCATCCAACACATTATAAATTACGTAATATTTTCCCCGTTCTGCACAACTATACTAAATTGTCACAGGCGTCTAATGAAAGAAGCTTCGTTTGTTTACAGTGTAAAGCAGTTTTCGTAAAACCTCGAAGACTCGCGTGTATATTCGCGCGCAAGCTTATTTGCGTAGCTTATAGAAGCAGAAAGGCTCAGCTCACGCCCTTGCACCGCGCAGAAAAGCTTCCCCCTTTTCCCCCCTTTGGAGGCCCGGCGGCGCCAGCCCGGCACGTTAGGGGTGGGCCGTAGGGGGTGTGGGAGTCGTTAGGGGTGAGGGCCCCCCCGGGCGCTGGACGCAACTGCATGCTTCCCGCCCTTTCGGCTCCCCCCCTCCTCCCCTCTTCTTTT
>NW_026267363.1:230156-232543 GCF_000697945.3 Frankliniella occidentalis | reverse complement strand
CCCCCCCCTATTTTCTGTGCGACAAGTTTCCCCTCTTTGCGATCGTTACTTTTTGGTCACACTTTCCGCGTGCAAGTTTTCGGCGTGGATTGGCTTGGGCCATGGGGCGGCGAGGCGACAGGCAAGTCCACTAAGAGTGCGCCTCGGGCCGATAAAGGTCACACCACACGCTACACGGGCACGCCCCGGCGCCACGCGCCTTGTCTGCATCGACTCGTCTGCCACTCCCCCTCGTTGTATAGGCCTATACAACCTTTCTCACCTACCTACCCCTCTCTCGAGCCCCTTACCTCTCCATCACCTCTTCTCTCCTACCCACCTTCTCTCCTACCCACCTTCTCTCCTATCCCCTTTCCTACCCTGCTCTCCTACCCCTCTCTCCTACCATCCTATCCCATCCCGGTAGTGCGGCCCCCCTCCCCGACCATAATGGTAGTATTAAATTTTGGCAACAGCCTCTCCGCCGATTGGAAATTTTCTGTCTTAACGCCAGATTCGCTTAACATAGTCCCTCTGCTTATTTTCTCACCGTTTTACGGCGGTGTTTGTTCAAACATTTTTTCTGCAGTCAGAACTGCGACGCAATTCCTTGAAGCATTTTGCAGGAATTTAATAGTGACAATTGGAGTGTGTCTGCCCCCTTTTTGGACGAGGGTCTCACTCTAAATAGTTATGTGATCAGTCCACTTTACGGGGCTGTTGCTTATACTTTACAGTACTCAGTCGGTCGAACTCACCAGGCGGTGCTCCTGGACTACGCGACCCGTGTTCAAGGCCGAGCCGAAAGTGGTGGGATACAGGCCACTCCATCTGCACCTGTTACTGAAACTTACTGGGGGTGGGGTTTTGGGACTGCTTGTTCGAAGGGATGCCACCTACCAACGTGGCACTTATTCACAGCAGGAGCAGGGACCCGTGACTGAATCTATTGTCATTATATCATTGTGAAAAATACTCGTAAGTTTACAGGAAAATTTTCCATGACGCGAGTGAGTAAAATTACAACTTGAAGTTGTAAAATTACAATCATTTCCTATCGACTTGACTTTGTTATTCCAAATTACCAGAAATATCGTACGAGGAAATTGTTCTCAGTGATGTTACAGGTTCACTAGACAAACGTAAATGCCCAGAATCTTTTGGAAACCTAACCTAATTACCCTTAACGTTGCAAACGCAGTGTTGTGTTAAAAATTTATTTCATTTTTTGTGTCCGGTGCATGTATGGAGTTTGGTTGATGAATTATTAAATCAGTATCGTAACGGTATTCGCGGGAGTAACTCGTAGCGCGTTTGCGTATGACGTCAGCCAGCGTTGGCGGCCTTAGTCGTCCCTCTTCCCTTAGCCTCCGCATCCTCATCCCTGCCTTGTTTGTTTTAGCCTAGGGGTTTAATATTAAAGCCCCCCCCCCCTTCCTCCCCTTTGACCCCGTTTGACCGGAACACAAAACGCACCCCCTGTGTGACGACATGTATGGCCCGTCGCTGTGGCCTTCAACCATCCTCGACACACTGTAAAAGTGTTCTGTTATTTAACATTTTGCGACCTAAAAGTCACACTAAGACTCTTTTAAAGGTAACTGAGTAAGTGATAATAATATAATTAGTGACGCCATTTTTTTTTCCCAAATGACGAAGAAGTAATTGTCGGCAACGACAACTATGTCTTCAGATATTTGACAAAGGGTCTGTCTATTTAACAAAAATTTGTCATTATTGATCAAATTTAGAGTTCGACAAATACTGCGTCTTTACAAATTTTCCTTGTTCCGCATATCTCCGGACGATTTGTGTCGCAGAAATGACAGTTCAAATGCGTTGATTGCTTACAATGCTCTTCGTCCGCAGGCTGTCCGCGCCCCGGCCGTCGCCATGCCGCTTTGACGTGCTATGCAGCTGCAGCTCGTCGTCGTGGAGACGGGACAGTCATGGCGCCGCGCTTTGCTAAGGTGAGAAACAGTTTTTAAAAACACAATAATTTCTTTTTCCAGCCCGGCTTTTTCTGCTTCTGGAAAAGTTTCAGAGTTTGATTATCTATGATGTCATATTTTTCATAGCAAAATGAGCGGGGTGGCGTAGTGCCCCCCAACGTTGCCGCTTATGTAAAAGGATACATCTCAAGTTATTGTCCACAATGATAACTTTTTCGTCGGATATTTGATTAAAGGTGTCAGAAATGATCGAATTTAGATGAAAATTAGTCAAACTTATTGTTCGGAGCGAATGACAAATTATTTCACAAACATAACTTTTACAAATTTCGTACATTTCACAATCATCCGGACTAGACATCTAGACATCTGTCCATGAACGACAGTTAAAAATCTCTGGCGGTGTATGCGACATGGCGTGTTGACGTTCGCGGGTACTCGATGTATAGGGGTGGG
>NW_026267363.1:223587-226046 GCF_000697945.3 Frankliniella occidentalis | reverse complement strand
GAGTGAAAGGAGAGAAAGATAGAGAATAGTACCTTTGCAAATGCAGTAGAAGGCATTGAACCGCAAGTTCCAACAGCTTTCCATGCATTAGTCAAATGAAAGAGAACTTCTGGGCTTGTTTCACCGGTTTTCGTTCCCAAAAATATACAAAGTTCCTACAATGCAGAATGTGTAAATTATTCCTCAATTATAGTATCATCAAATACAGCTTTGCAACAATAAATAAAACTCTACCCACCTGAGGCTTTGGCACTGCCTGTCCTAATAACTTATATCCAAGAGCTCCATAATGAATGGTGGGTAAATCTGTTACATCCCACGCCCCATCCAAAACTTGACGTAACCGCGAACGGTCATTATCAGAGAGGTATGATGAGGCAGCTGGTAATGCAAGACTGACTCGAGCCAGTGCAAGGCACAAAAATAAGACTAATCCTGCAAAAGAAATGAGTACATGTTAAAAGGATAGATTGTGACAGGGACAAGGATTTTTATGATAGGTTATGGTGAAGGGGTTCCCGACTCTACAAAAATTGTACATTAGCCAAGATCTAATGAACGTAGAAGACGACAAAACATGAAGAGTGAAAAAAGGAAGGGTCAACGTTTTAAAAAGCTATAGTAATGATTCAAATTGTGAAAGGATGAACTAAAGCCCAGACGACAGCCCAAACGAACCGAGCACTCGGACTTCAGAAAATACTTTCACGCACAAACCAAGCTGAGCCATTGGGTACCGTACAATAGTCATAAAGGCACAGAGTGATGTTTACCTTTCATTTTGACTAAATTGTAAGGTTGCAGCTGTTGTTTACAGCCACGTTCTAGAATTTATTCCGCCGGAGCTGCCGGGTGGCTGACCGGTTGGCAGTGTTGACGGAACCCACTACAGTCACCTCCGAGTAACTTAACGAGAATTCCCTCGTAACCGGTAATCCCGGGCAGCTGTAAGATACTCTGTTTCGACTGTTGTCTTTGTTCCGAACCCGGTGACGTGGGCGCATTTACCACAAGGCAGTAAGCAGGGTGCCACCTTCCACTCAAGGTGCCACCCGGGTCTGTTTAGCGGGTTGGAACTGTTAAAAAAATATTACATGACAACGAAAAGGTACTTTACGAATAAGTTTAATGTTTATGATATTTATAGATGCCTACAATTGTTCTTTCCCACAGAAGCATGATAGAATCAAGAAGGGCGTCTTCAGAAATTTGGGGAAATTTCATTCCAAAGCAAAGTCGACAGGCCTGGGCCTGGCTTGTTTCCCTTGTTAGATGTGATTTAACTTGTAATAAAAATCGCTCTATTGTTTGATTTTGTGTGATAAATATTTTACAGAGATATTATTTGTTCATCTTGTGTCTTGCTTAGTCGACTAGAAACGTACAAGTTCATGAAAAAACCAAGAACAATTTTCTAGTTCTAATACTTGTATGTACAGGTACAAGTATACTACATCCACATGACAATAGAGGTTAGAACAACAAAGCTACCCTTATTAGTTATCATTTAAATAGTTGTGAAATTAACCATGTTAACTGTTACTTTTTCCCTCAATATCTATTTTTCATTACATTTATATCATAGATGAATTGTATATATCTTGTTTTGTATTGTTGCAGTGAAGATTTTAAGTGGTTCTTCACTTGTCTCGAATAAGATGAGTTTCAATAAACTAAAATCAACCATTGAGGAAGGAGACACAGTCATATTGTACCTCAATCCATCCTCTCTCCATGCAATTACTGTGAATCCGTTAACCAAAAACAAGAAAGATGCTGTTGTTGAAAACATTCTTCAGACAACACAAGGAGGTTTAAAAATTAAAAGTTTGATTGGTAAAGAATATGGAAGCCGCATTCAGCTAACGAGGGGCTTTGGATATGCGCTACATCCTACACCTGAGTTGTGGACCATCACTCTCCCTCACAGGACTCAAATTATCTACACCCCTGACATAAGCATGATAGTATTTCAACTAGAGCTCAGGCCTGGATCTGTTGTAATTGAATCAGGTTGGTGTAAATTTTATTTTATTTTTACATTTAGTTCTAGTGTTGGTACTACTATATTAATACTGGATTTTAACCATAGTCCTGTTTTCGGCCCAGTGGACCGTTGGCTCCTATGAATTTGTCATGCTCCTGAAAGTCACGGAAGGTCCAGGCCAGGCGCTGCTCGTGGATCATTTAAGACTCTGCCAAGCGTCCGTTTTGTTCGTCACGCATTATTGGTAATCGAAGCTGACGGAACGTCCGCCAAAAATCTTTAGGCATATATTGCGAGAGCTATTTTTTTAAATTGTTATCTTATTGAAACTCTAAATCATTTCTCGAGATACATGCGTTGGTCTGTGATGATACCGTTGCTCCCAGACACTTGCTGACGGAGAGACTTGTTTCAAGACGGATCTGATGACTTAAATCGCTCTTGATGATACAATAATGTTTGCAAGTGACTT
>NW_026267363.1:220511-223537 GCF_000697945.3 Frankliniella occidentalis | reverse complement strand
CGCCGCGGCCCGCCTCACCACCACCACCGCCTCCTTCTCCAGTTCACCTCCCTTTGCCTTTCCTTCCTGCAATCGACCACGCCCGTGCTGTGCAGGCGCTGACGGTGTGCGGGCCCCACGGTGGAACAACCCCGCAGGGGTCCGCGTGGTGTGCAAACAAAGCCGTATGTCTTTAGCATGTGCACACTGAGTAGTGACTTCTTTTTTGCATCTCCTGCTTGGGTATAAATTTGTATTTTGTCCAAGTGCAGATACAAATTTGTCGTCACACAGCTTTAAAACGGCATCTTTGCAAAATGTTCACTTACGCATCTATATTTGCGTAAGAAATACTATATTTTCATTTGCCATTAAGAGTGTACGCTCGTTGCACTGCGGCTCCTCGGTCGGGTTCCTGCCTCGTTGGACCCTCTTCGAGTGGCTAAGCTACCTGTATTTGCCCGAAAATGAATGAAGGTACCGGGTGTCCCGGTGTAACCGTGACATAGTACTCCCAGGGATGGTGGCCCCCTGAGTACATAATCCCTAGGGCAGTTGTACTCCCCCTATAGGGTGGAGTACACCATCCCTAGGGCAGTTGTACTCCCTCATCTCAAGGGGGGTGGAGTACATTGACCCTAGGGATTATGTACTCCAGGGGGGAGTACACTATCCCTAGGGCAGTTGTACTCCCCCACCACAAGGGGGTGGAGTACATTGACCCTAGGGACCATGTACTCCAGGGGGGAGTACACGGTCCCTAGGGTAGTTGTACTCCCCTGCCTCGAGGGGGGTGGAGTACAACTGCCCTAGGGATAGTGTACTCCCCCACTGAGGGGAGTACAACTGCCCTAGGGATAGTGTACTCCCCCACTGAGGGGAGTACAACTGCCCTAGGGATAGTGTACTCCCCCCGGGGGAGTACATTTTCCCTAGGGCAGTTGTACTCCCCCCATTTTTGAAAAAGGCGCTGCAAGTGCTCTCTTTGGGCTCTAGGTGTACACGGGACAAATTGCTGACCGACTAACTATGACACCATGCCTATTTAACCGAGACTGGAACTCTGACGAGACGGAATGGCGCCCTAGTCCATTGCAGAATTGACCCGAATTTTGTGTGGGCTTGTAGCACGGTCCAGCAGGTTTAGATCAAGTTACTTTTAGGCGTTCAGGATTAATTTTACCATCCGCCGCTCAATCTTTTTGTTTTCGGGTGCACTGGTACAACAAATGTTCATAATTTGCACACCAACGTGTGCAAGTCGTGATTTTGCACATTAAATAGGGTTTAACTCAAGTTGCACACTTGCGTGGTTTGCAACGTCTAGGCGTTTTGCAAACGTTTCAATTCTACACACTTGGACACACAGCTCTATGCTATCAATAGAAACCACATTGTGTACAGTTGCTATACGTTTCGGAAGTGTCGGAAGTTTAAACACCAATTGACGTGTAACCTAGTTAGACACCACAATGTGCAAAGTTTAACACTTGTTAAAGTGTGGCACTGCAGATCGGAGTACATGGTTACTCACGCATCCCCGTGAACATTGAACAAGTGGGACCTCCGAGGCCGCTGCGAGGGGGTGCTGTCACTGGCGTTGATAAAGGTACATTGACTTTAAATCTAAGTTGACTTTGTTCCTGTATGTTTTGTGTGTGTACGTCTTTAGGTATAGCGTGCCCGAGGCAAAGTAATAGTCTGAATGTTGTCTGGAACCTTGTCGATGCTGACGGTTAATTCGTAGATAAAAGGCAGTTAAACGGCAGCTCATCGGTAGACAATCGGCAGTCTATCGGTAGCAAAACCGTAGTCAAACAGCAGACAATTCTCTCTGTCAAACGGCAGACAAACCACAGCCAGAGCCCCTGTGTCTGTCTGTTCCCCAAGAAGGACGTGAGCCAGAGGTCTAAATTTTTTAGGGTAAGATTGATGTCACTTTTAGACAGCGAAACGGTTGGTGCAAATCCTGGCAACTACCCCTGCGTGGATCTGAGAAGTTATGAGGAATGTGCTAGAAAAAATAATCTTTTTTTTACGGTGTTCTAAGGTGTAACTGGCAAAAGTAGAACCGTTGGAACGAAAATTTCGTTCGTTCTGCTCTATCTCACTGTTTCGACGCTATATAATCTATAGATTTAGTTTTTCCATTTTAAATGGCTACTAAACAAAATTTCTGATCGGGCACTTTCATATAGCCTTTTAAGGGTAATTTCACACAATTACACCTTTGTTCAAGTAGAGCCATTGGTGAAAAAAAAAACCTCTAAGAAGAGTGGGCTTATTTTATGGAGGTACATCCATTGTGATATTTGTCCACTTCCGTGCAAAACCAATCATTATCTTTCGTTGTTTTGTTGTATTTTACAAGCTCCTTTTATGCTATTACTTTTTATTATAGAGAAATCAAAGCGGACACGCTCGGAGTCATTCGTAGTCCTTTTACAACATGCCCGCCAGTATATTAATTATCTTCTGGGTGTCGTCATATACATTTTTATGTAAGAAATGCGTTATTGGTCCCGAAAGCTAACATCAAAAAATTAGGAGGAGTTTGGTAAAAAAATTGCAAATATTCTAGAAACTGCGGCACAGTACAGCGTACTGAGAGAATTTTAAGGTGTTAAGTTTTATTAACGAAGGAGACGGCAAGGATATACTAGGCAGAAAAATGGTTGTTTCGACTGAATTCGTCAACACGGGGGTCGAAGGCCCGTCCCAAACGCCACCGGCAGCCCAAGCTGGGCCCGCTCCCTGCCGAACTGAGTTGCCAGTGGAGCGAAGCGGAGCTGGCAACTTGGTTTGGAGGAATAGCGGGGCTGCAAAGCTTGTTTATCTGACACGTTTCCATGACTCCTCACTGTAAACTGGTTGACGAACGCCAAATATTGACGTTCAAAGAAAGCACTTGCAACGCCTTTTTCAAAAATTGGGGGAGTACAACTGCCCTAGGGAAAATGTACTCCCCCGGGGGGAGTACACTATCCCTAGGGCAGTTGTACTCCCCTCAGTGGGGGAGTACACTATCCCTAGGGCAGTTGTACTCC
>NW_026267363.1:215910-219416 GCF_000697945.3 Frankliniella occidentalis | reverse complement strand
CTGACGGAGAGACTTGTTTCAAGACGGATCTGATGACTTAAATCGCTCTTGATGATACAATAATGTTTGCAAGTGACTTTGAACTGTTAACGTTGTAATGTGTTGTTACATAATATGTTGTTATATAATTATTAATTTGAGCAATGTTTTGTCTACATGAATCGGCCACTTCCGCATGTGGTGTGCGTCGGTCGCAACACTAGAAATGCTAGGACTTGACGTCTTAATCCAGAATTACCCTAAATGCTTACGTATATTTTTGTGTGGCCACCTTTGTGTCACTAGTGGTTGGTGTGGTCGGCGTTGGCCTCACATGACCCAAAACTCGTTCTCCCCCTCTTTTTGATTGTTTGTTTTTGTTTTGTGTAAACAGTACATCGAGTCTTCTAGTTTTCTCTTTTGGTGTACGTTACACCGCTGCGCCGGCGGCGGAGCGCCTACTACTAGACTAGAGTGATCATGGAAGCGTGGAGGTCCCGCGAAGGTCGCCCCGCCCCGCCGTCTGGTGACTCAGTGTTTTCTCTCACGGTCGCGTGGGCGTCCAAATCGACGCCGCCATGGCCTCGCGGCTTCGGTGGGCCAAAATAGCACCAAAACAAGTTCACTCTAAATGGGGTGGGACAATTATGTCCCAGTAAGGAAAGTAGTGTACATGCAGGCACACTTCTTTTTTTTGGGGGGGGGGGGGGCAAGATGGTGAGAGGGACAACGGGGGCGAAGACGTCGACGAGGAGGTCTAGTGCGAGGAGAATGTGGACGAAAAGGACATCGAAAAGGATGACGTTGACGAGGAGGAAGCGGTCTGGTACGACGAGGAGTAGGTCTAGGACGATAAAGGTGTTTATTGGGAGGACAAGGGTCCCTGCCGAGTGCTGCTGCACTCCAGCGGCTAGGGAAAGGCTTTTGAGCGGCGGTGGTGGGGAGCGGCTCGGCGGGCGCGGCCGTCTGGCGCAGGCAGGCCGGTTGGCGCGCGCTGACGCCGCTCGCCTCTCTCAGGCTCTCCCTCCTCAGTCTTGCGGCCGGCCGCGCGCGCTCTGTACACAACACCAGTGCCTGCTTGGCGCCACCGCCCAGCGCAGCGAGCCTGTCTTCTACATAGGTGCAGCCGTGCGCCTCGCGGTAGCGGACGTTCCCGACGTCCCCGTCGAACTCGCGCCGAACTCGACGTGTACCTCCCGAAGGACGACGTTCCCGACGTACGCGAAGTATCCGACGTACCCGCCGCGCAAGGACGCGACGCGAGCGTCGTGTCGGGATTGTTTTGGGTGGTGACGTAACCGTCGGTGCATCTGCGCTCGCCAACTCCCTCTCAGCGGGGAGGTGCAGGCCGCACGCGGACGCCCCTGCCACGGGTCCCCGAGCTGATAAACACGCGTCGCTCTCGTTTGTTTTGGTTTCGAGTGCTTTCGGAAACGGGGCTGCGTTGCTGTGCGTTATCTACGGACGAACTGAACCAGGGTACTTTTGCGTTTCCTGTCGGAGTTGTCAAACAGTTGCGGGCGAGCCTGTGTGTCAGTGTGTGTTTGTGTGTGTGCGCGCGCGCGCGTTCGCCTTCGCCTTCCTGTGAGCTGTTTGCGTGTGTGTAGTGGATGCCTCAATGTACTCGAGCCTCTACGACGGTTACGTGAGCAGCGGACGTCCCTCCTGGGCTGGACAAGGACAGGTAAAGGTTTAAAAAGTTGTCAGAATTAGCGCAAAAGTGTTTGACAATCATGGTCGTGACGTGACGGGTGCACGTAAGAAAAGTTTGTCTGACATTTGGAGAAAGAGAAAAGTGTTCATGCAATCGGTTCCTTGAGTTGAATGTCCATACGCACGTCCAAGAGTGTTTCGGGCTCACACTCGTAGTTTGGTTGACGAACATCATCCTGCTCGTGTAGATGTGTGACTCTCTCTTAAACACTTGTTGGCTCTGCCACATGTGTGCCTCTCGCCTCTCCTTTTCCTTGTGGGCCAGGCGCCAAGGCGAAACATTCCTAGCGCCTGGACCAGAGAGGCTGCAGGAACTTCCAGAGAACTGCTGCTGCTGCTGCCGCTGCTGCTGCTGCTGCCGCTGCCGCTGCTGCCTATTACAACTGACCTTGTCTCTCACACCTGAAGCACTCTCTCGGCAAAGTTCATTCAACCCATTGGGAAACTATCGGAGGAAAATTTAGGGTGTGGTAAAATTGACTGCTAATGGTGTGCGTGTGTGCTTGAGGTTTTCTATGCAGCCGTTTAAAAGCAGCGGTGCTTGTAAATGTAAAACCCAGCACGTTTAGTTTAGGTTTCCATGAGGCTGCAATAGGGTTTGCGGTGACTGTTTCCCAGACCGGGGGTTGTTGCACCCATAGTTCTCCGAATGTGTTGGGGCGTTCCAACTAAGACCGCGCACCCGGGAATTTCAAAAATTCGGATTTTTGTCGAAAAAAAATATTTTTTGCCTTTTGTTCTAACAACCTTAAAAAGCTTTGTCCCGGGGCTGTGGGTCGAAAACTCTGGATTTGGCAGAGGTTTGAAGAGCTGCATTTGGACAAATTTGGGACTTTTGCCTAAAATTAGTTTTTCCTTCACAAAAACCGTAATTTTGATCCGATTACAGTTTGCGTGACACAGATTTTAAGGTAAGTAAGAGACCTACAAGATGGTTTTTCGCGGAGGCCGATAAGACGTTTTGTTCAGGAGCAATCGGGCCTCAAAGTCAATTTTTTGATAGAAAAACAGCCAAAATGGACTTTTTCGATAACGGCCGCAGTTTTTGTCCGAATTCAATTTACTCAACGCCGAATGGAAGATCTCGACAAGACCTATCACACAAAAAATCGAAAGATTTTTAGGACAAACAGCTCGTAAGATATTGCAATTCTAAAAAAATCGTGAGTAAAATTTAGCCGTTTTGGTTATTTTCGATGGTGGCCGTAATTTTCATAGGAATTTACTTTTCTATACACAGAAATGTAGAGGAAAGATTGATCTATCTGGAGACCTCAGAACGGGGTTGATCGGTCAATCCGTTTAGGAGATATCGCACCGCAAAGTCAATATACCGTCAAAATATGAAATTTGCTGATTTTGGGTCGATCCAGATCGATCAAGACCATGTCTCGATAAGAGGCGAGGGATTCTCACATGAACTCGTGCACGGGGGTTTTCGAGTATGCAGAGTCCATTTCCGGTGTCCGTTTGCATCACCAGGGTCATCCTGGGGTCGTCGTCGGGGACCTCGAGAGGTCGCCGATGACGCCCCTCACCAAAATTTGTACAATCGGGTTTCCGAGTGTGCCGAGTCCATTTCCGGTGTCCGTTTGCACCTCCAGGGTCATCCTGGGGTCGTCGTCGGAGACCTCGAGAGGTCGCCGATGACGGCACTCACCAAAACTTGTACTGTCGGGTTTCCGAGTGTGCCGAGTCCATTTCCGATGTCCGTTTGCACCACCAGGGTCATCCTGGGGTCGTCGTCGTGGACCTCGAGAGGTAGCCGATGACGCCCCTCACCATAATTTGTGCTACTTACAGGGGTTTTGTAC
>NW_026267363.1:213569-214792 GCF_000697945.3 Frankliniella occidentalis | reverse complement strand
TAAGGTTGTTAGAACAAAAGGCAAAAAATATTTTTTTTCGACAAAAATCCGAATTTTTGAAATTCCCGGGTGCGCGGTCTTAGTTGGAACGCCCCGTTGCGAAGTGCTGAATCGGCGCTCGCGGGGCCCAACGAGCGAGCGATATGTCCTCGGAGCACCCATTTGTACTCGCGCTTAACTTTACAGCCCCCCTCATCAGGAAATCATCCCACTCAAACACACGCACACCTGCACCGCTAGTCTGTGTGCCTCTTACGTAACGGACGGGTCCGACAGACACCCCTCGTGTGGGTCGCGGCAGAGTAGGAGGTAGGAGAGTAGGGGAGAGGGAAGCCTTGCGCGCGCTTCGAACGACTCACCGCTGCTCCTACCGCTCCACCACTCCGCTGCTGCGCTTTGGGGTGTCAGCTGATTCAGGCTTCTCGGTGCAGTCGTTCTGACTCAGCTGGCCCGTTTCCCTGCCACCACCCTCCCCCCTTTCCCCCCCACGCCAGGCGAACCCCCCGCCTCCCACCGCGCCCAGGCTGACGACTGACTCACCGAGCTTCTATGGCAACCACGTTCCTTTTCGTCTTTGGTTTTTGATCCAAAACAACTAGAAATGATCCCTAACACGCGCTTGATGACGGCGTAACATTCCAATTACTTTGCTCAACAATTACACGTCAGACATACTGTTTGTCAGTGTGCAACATCTGACTTCTGCAAAATTAATGTTATCTACTTTTTTTTATTTTCTTTCGGCTTGGGTGGGACTCGTTTCAAAATATCTACACGTTTGCTAAATGTGTCGCGGTGTCGTCAGACACTCTGCCTCTATCGATCAGCCACTTCACCAATTTTCTATTCCAACTAGTTGGACCTATAGGGCAAGAATTGATCTCATCGCAGAAAATTAATGGGACACTGATATGAGACGACCATTTGGTTTTCACAAAATTTTGAGCCTATTTTCATTGAAGATTTTCTGCAACATCATCCATGTTCAGCAAAGCATCCAAGCACTGATGATATCACCAAAAAAAATAAAAATAAATAAAAGCTAGGTGACACCTTTAGTTACTTACGTATTATTTATGTTTAGTCAAAGGGTTTTTAAGGTATTGTGTGCCAAAAGTTACAGTCTCTCTATACTGTAAGGAATAGCTTCGATCGCCTCTGTCCCGTATTGTACCCCTTGTGAGGTACCCCCTCCCTGCGAAGTACCCCCACTGAGAAGTACC
>NW_026267363.1:210096-213519 GCF_000697945.3 Frankliniella occidentalis | reverse complement strand
CCCCCCCTCCTGCGAAGTATCCCCGTTCGGTGTGGCGCGGGGCTGTTGGCCGAGCCCTGTTTGTGTTTGCGTGCCGGCCCCGGCGGCCACGCGGGTCAAAGTAAAACTGTGCTCTGGCTCGTGTGTTGCACAACCTGAATACCGACGCCACGCACTCAAGGTCCGCCCGACCCCACAAGGATCCCACACGACGTTCGGGAAACTCGCCGCGCGGTCCAAAGAGAGCGATTTGTTAAAATGTAAAATTTTAAAATATTTGTAGAGGGTCTAAAGCAGTCGAGTTGAAATTCCTTATTTGCAAATGCACTAAAGAGACCGTAAGGTGTTGAAAACGAAGGCGCAAAACCCTTACCAGTTCATAAAGGTGCGGCTTATTAGCACACCTTTGTCTTCCTAGTCCGTTTCGGTGATCGTCTCCCATGGAAATCTTTGACGCCAGAAAAAAAAACTTTCAATCAAACATGACATTCTTGCGTAAATTCTCTTTAGCACGTGCTTTCATTAAGTCAATCAGATGTCATTCATTCAATCCATCCATTCGTTGGTGAGTTGGTGTGATTACCCCCCGGTGACCCCCGACGGGTGACGTCAGCTTCGTGACCGGCAGCAGCAGCGCCTCTCGGCGGCCGAGTGGTGGCCTCTGAGAGGCCTCAACTAGTGTGACCGCGGTAGAACAAAAGGTGCTGCTCAGACAGCACCTTTACAGGGCTCGCTGAGGAATGTTAGAGTGTGCGAAAGGGAAGCACCTCGAAAAGCATTGTGGAAAAAAATTTAAAAATAAGGGGACCGGGGCACTATGCAGACTAAAAAAAATCTCAATTTTCCAGAAAAATATTTTCAGAAAAAAACGTTCAAAAATTTTGTGATTTTATGTCTGATGTACAATTTATACTTTTTTTTCTGAGCATGTAAAAGGACAAAACAATCAAATTTTTCTGGACAATTTTAAGAAATCCCGAATTTTTTTGGTAAAGCTCCCGATTCTTGATGCAGACGGTGATGTGCTTTGGAACGGGTATGCAATACACGGTGGGTTTTCTGATATTTGCCCGCATAGCTGTGTCCGTCATGGTCATGTGACCTGTAAATATGCATGGGGTTGTTGCTCCTGTGGCGGCTCGCCTTTCTGCTGCTGCTAGCCGGCCCGCAGGCCCTCAGCAGGTTGTTGTTTGGCATCGACCGGCGTGGCGGAGCGGAGCGTAGCGGGGCGGGCGCGGGCCGTCGCTCCATGTTTGCTTGGACTTGCGCCGGGGTAACGTACGTTAAGGGCTGCAATTTGTGTCGGGTAATGGAGGGGTCAGTCGGGGCGTGAGTTCCCCCTAGGGGGGGGGGGGGGGACACGAGACACTGGAAATGCACGAGAGGTTTGCGCGACATTGCCGCACCTTTCTAAAGATGAGACAAAAGCGTCAACAAAACGTCACACTGCATTTGTATGCGGTTTTGCGCTCAAAATTTGTTCAAAATATAACGTGTAGGTTTAGCTTATTGGCGCAAATGTTTGCAGAAAAACATACAAACACAGCTGAAAGTGTAGTCAGGCTGCCCAGTGTGTGGTGAGAAAGGGGGGGGGGGACTCGGGTGGCTCGCCCTATTCCTTTCCCTTTGCTCGGGGTGCGAAAGTCGGTATGTATGCAAGTGCCTGCAGCGCCGGCGCGCGCCTCTGCCAAGCTTTGTGCTTGCGCCAAATACCCCCACCCCCCTCCTTCTCTCCGCTCCCTTTTGCCCACCCCCCGTCCGCCCCCCGGCTTGCTTCCTCGACGACGACGCCGTCGGCGCTGCGATTGGCGGTTTTCAAGTCAAGGTCACGCTCGTCTGTCGACAACTCGGTTTGTTTCTACTTTTGCGCGACAGCAGGCGCGCGATTCCGCGCGCAGCAGTGCGATTCCGTTCTGCGGTTTCGGCTCGTCGCAGAGTGACCGAGGGAGGAGGCGGCCCGCGACCCGAAGCTGCGCCGAGCCGCCGAGCCCGACGTGTACACACATTATTTATTTACAGATCCGTTGTTGTCGGGGCGCAGTGGCGCACATGTGCAGTTATACGGCTGATATCGTACTGTGAAAAATACCGTCGTAAATTTACAAAATTTATGTAAACTCGAGTTTTAATTTAAGTTGTAAATTTACCAGAGCACATTATTTACTTGCCAAAGTCGATTCGCACTGCATGTATTTTTACAATTACAAACTGTAATTTTACAACTTGCGTCAAGGAAAATTTTCCTGTAAACCTTCCTACTATTTATCAGTGTGTGTTTTTTTTTAGCTTTAGAAAGGATTTATGACTGCTTGTTCATAGCGAACTGGACCGGGCGGCGGAACTCTTTTCTTGCGGCCTGTTAGTGTATATCCAGTTTCTCGTGTTGTTACATTTAAATTTTTTTTAAATTTCATAGAATTTTTTTTTTAATTCCTTGCCACGCACGAGAAAGTGCGTGCGCTCGACAAGTGTTTCGCCTCTCAAAAAATGCTTTTGTATAGTTATTTGCTTAGTATTCAGGCCGGCCTCGTAGACTGCAAAAGCTAATTGCTTTGCAAAGAAATGCTCATTTCTTAGTCGACCTGCCACCCAGGTGGCCACGCAACCTTGGAGTCAGGGGAACATCGGGGGGAAAAATATTGATTAGGAGAAACTCAGCAGGGGAACGGAAAGTCGGCCACAGAAAATTACTGAATCTTGTCCCCAATTGTTTTTGATCTTTGGATGGCATTTTGTATTTTATGGGAGGCCAAATGATTCCCAAAAGATGCATATAAAAGGCAGAGAAAGGTCTGGGGAAAATAATCGTGGAGTTTAAAAATTAAAACTATGCGTCCACCGCTACTGCAGAGCCTTTCAGCAGAAGCACGTACTCTGCAGTCCCGTCGCACACGCCTGCAACGCGGGTCTGCCTAGCGGCACGGCGCCTCCCTCCGCGGTGGCGGAGCGTAGCAGGGCCGACTGCACCCACCGCGCACCGGAAATCCGACGTTTAGGAATGGCGCAACACACGCAGGTGGGCGGTTCAATTCCATCCACGGTGCCGTGTGTGTGCGACAACTTTTGTTTTCCTACTCCATCCTCTGTCCTATGGGTGAGCGGATAGAGACCATATACTTGTCCAACGAAACGTCGTATGCGGGTTTCCCATAAGCGCGGGGCTCACCCACGGCAGGCCATGTCGTCCTCGTGGACGCGCTTTTCCAAACGTGTGAGTGACGCGCGACACGACCGACCTACTAATTCGGGCCGGCGGGAACCTGCTTTGGCTATTGGTACACGGAGCGGCCCGCATTTGTCCTGTCGCGGTCGACAACCCGCATCGGACGCATCGAGCCTCTCTCTGCGGCCCTTGCGGCTTCTGCTTGTCAGTCCTTCCCCCCTTCCCCTCCATTGTTCGCGTGGGCGGCGCTCACTACTGATTGGAAAAGAGGGAAAAGGAGG
>NW_026267363.1:207477-209661 GCF_000697945.3 Frankliniella occidentalis | reverse complement strand
GGGGGGGGGCGTCTGGCCGTGGCTCGGGTACGCCTGAACTTGCGGAGCAGATGCTTTGGGCCGCGGCCAGCCCAGCTGGCGGTGGCGCCCGCCACGCCGCCTCCCCCTTTGACCCCCCCGCTGTCCTTGGGGAGGGGCGTCGCAGGGCTCGTCGCGAGGCGTCGGCGTCGCGGGTGCGAGAGAGGCAGGGAGCGACGACTATTACTGCTCGACCTCCCCGTCTCCGAGATGTGATGGAGGTCTTCGTGACTGCCCCCTCGTCTCTCCCAGCAGACGGCCGCCCCCCTTGTGGGGGCCTCCCGGTCGTCTTAAATCGGGGTCAACAGGATGGTGATTTCATCTCTGATTAACTGCACACAGTGTGCCCGTGTGATCGAGTTTTTATGTTGTACTTCTCCAGGCGATGTGTTTCACTGGAAAAACTAACGTTACCGAGGTAACGTTTCTTGACGCGACCAAACCAGGTAACGTTTGGTGATGCAACCAGTTTGTGATGGCCCTATCCTTTTGCATGGGGTAGGTCGCGTCAGGAAACGTTACCGGTCTTGGTCACATGATGAAACGTTACCATGGTAACGTTAGTTTTTCCAGTGTTGTTTCTCCTGAGGCCTGCTGCACAAGATTTGGTTATTTTCACTGATGGTGTGTGTCCAAGTGCGGAAAACTTCGACGCATTTTACAAAACGTATAGAGGCACTAGACGTTAGACGCTATGTTATGTGCAAATAAGCCATGATGTGCAACAATGTTGGCATGCAAACATTGCACATTTGTTTTTATCGGTGGAGTGGCTGAGGTTTCGTCTGGTTCATTTAACCCTCGTCGGTCTTCTCGGATTGAGAGAGGAATGACGGCGGAAGAGAGGAGGGGGGGGGGGTGCTCGCCATTGTGTTATTTAAGCCCCCCTCGCCGCGAATGCTGTGTCGCGGGCCGCGGGATGCGCTCCGCTTTGTAAGCCGAGCGGGCGTTATCCGTGCTATATTGGCGGACGGGCGGCGGGGATGCACTGATAATTCCCTCTTTTTGCAGAAGGCCTTGTTTTGCATTGCGAATAATGAAGGGTTTACTGAGAGGGAAACCGACAGGAAAATCGAGGAAAATTTTTCACGATGTTGTAAAATAAGTGTATAATTTGAAATTGTAAAATTACTAGCACGCTTGTGTCGACTTGCAATTCTTAAACGAGGAAGAATGGGTTATTTTACAGTAATTTATTTGGCCGCTTTGTATACGAAACAGTTTGCAAGTGGTTCACAATGACAAATAAGCAACAACCGTGTTCGCAAAGGGTTTTTTTTTACAGTGCGCGTTGCTTTTACGATATAATTTTGTTGGACGCAAACGATGGTGGTAGTAGGAAGGCGTATGTGGATGAGTGTTTGAACTGCCAACGCTGCTTTGAAGGCTGTGGCTGATGCTGGGACTAATCTGGTTTTCGAGTCCCGTTGGCGCGTGAAGCAGCTACGCACCGCTCACGTAACCATGTGTGTGCGGGGGTGGGGTGGGGGGTAACCCCCTCCCCTCCGCTGAGACGAGGATATGGGGGAAAGGGAAAGAGGAGGGGGGTGAAGACTCCTCAGGGAGTGTTCGGAGCTGGAAGGTGCGAGGGTCAAGGTGGTCGGGATCGAAGCCCCTTATTTTCGCGAGGAGCCTGATCCGGAACTAGCGAGAGGGAACGGTGGTGGGATGGAAAAGGAGGAGGGGGAGGGGGGGTGCTAGCCATGTGCTATGTAGGACTAGAGCTCGTGCGGAGAATCTGTATCTGTGGTGACGAGGCGCCTGCCTCGCTATCTCTCGACGAGTCGTGGAAGTCGCGACTCCAACCTAAAGCCCTACTCCAACACGTCGAACAAACTAGGTACTTGAGTAAAATGCGCCGTTATGATCACTGCAAAATAAAAGGCCTGCAGTCAATTTTACCTTTTACAATTTGAAACTGTTATTTACTGCCACTCTCCCGATGTACCGTGATAATTTAACAGCTTTTGAACTGTCGTAAAAATTGCCAATTTCATACTGTCATTAAATTAAGGATTACCAGCAGTGAATGTTTGAAATATTGAAACAATAAGTGTGGTTTTGGGACGCATTCAAATAAAACTGTTCTCCCTATTTTCTATATGATTAGAGGATTTGCTTGGGCGCGTGGCCGGGCTTGCACAATATGTTCCTTTCTTCCCGCCC
>NW_026267363.1:179560-207347 GCF_000697945.3 Frankliniella occidentalis | reverse complement strand
GGGGGGGGGGGGCAGCAGTTGCAGACTTGTTTGCGTTCACCCCCCACCCCCCTCCTCCCTCTTAACTCTACACTTCGGGATGTAATTCCGTTGCAGTCTGACGGCATATTTTTTGCATGCTTAACGCAGGTTGCACTGAAAATGCTAGAGTCAGATATCTTTCTCTCAGGAGAGCGAGATCAGTGACACAAAAAATCTTACTCTCCTGAGAGCGAGATATCTGACTTTCACTCAATTTGAGTCATAACTTGCGGTCCTCACCCAATGAGAGTGAGGTTTCTGACTGCAATTGGGCGAGGTCAGGGAAATCTTACTCCTCCAGAGTGAGAATTCGGTGCATACGACTGGTTAGCCTTAGAGTCATCGCTACGATTGAGCGAGGCAAAATTGTCTCACTCATTTCGAGCACGACACCCCACTCAAAGGTTTTCAGTGTGGATGTGTCTTTGTGCACATCTTCATCAGGTACACAGGTACAAAATAATCGGTATGTAAGGCGGTACAATTTTGTGCCTAGACTAGGAGCAAATGCTTTATTTTGTCTGTAACGTAGATAAAAAATGTGTATCTGGCCTAGATGTGCTCAAAGCAGGACACGCCTCACCTTTAACATGCCAAAATTGTCCCTCCCTCTTGGTCACTTGCCTTCCTCTCTTTTACTCATATCTTTTACCAACGTCTATTGCGTTGCGTATTAGGGAGAACGAGAATTACAATTTCGTAATTGCGGTGTTTTGGGGGTCCTTTTCAACTCAGAATCCCTCACAAGCACATACACGTACTATTATTTTTTGTGAAAGCCTGAACGCTAGTATAAAGTCAATAATTTAACTTTTCAGTTATGTAAGCGAATGTTCGTCGTGGTAGAAGTACATTAGGGCGCACGCCATGCGCGTGACTCTGATGTTGTGAGATACTCCACGTGAGAGCCGAAAGCCATTATCGTGTGCTGGGCGATTTAGAGTGGATGTGTGCGCCCCGTTCGCTGCGCGCTTCATTCGCTCCCCATCGTTTGATCGACAGCGGCATGATTGCTAGGGCACTCTACGCGCACTCTACGAAGCACTCTAGGACCACTGTACCTCCGTAGCTTCCCGTGTCGCCACCCCATCCCCATTACCGCATATTAGCAATCGAACGGTGCCCGCAGTGAACTTTTTACCTCGCGGTGGATGACCCGTAAACTGGGTTAATAGACATTGTGCCTGAAATTAACAGTTTAAAACTTTTTGTCGCCCCAAACCCACACGGTACTTAACGGAGCTTTTTCGTTTTTTTAGGGACTGTCAAAAAAGTCCGCCCGGATTAACTCAGATTTATTCGGCAAAATTACGAGAGCTCGACGCCTGCGGGACTCGGGGTAGGCCCTCCCGCGGTACACACATGTACGGCAAGCCAGATGTTGCCTACCACCCAGGCGCTATGAGACTGTGCATTCGCTAAACCTGGCTGTTGTAACGGCAAATGATGGACGCATTTTCTGGACGGTCCCATCACAATAGCAGCGAAACTTGAAATCAATTTTGGGCTAAGCCAAAGCCACAAACTATTAAAACTTTGTTCTACGTCTCCCTTGTTCATTTTTTTTTTTTTTTTTTTTTTTTTTTAAATTGTTAGATGAGTTGCTTCTGGTCCCGAACCTTGAGCTGGCCCCCTCGTACCACTCGCGGACGTTTGCAACTTTTGCTCTTGATCTAGTGGCTCGCCAGGTCAGAGGCAAGGAGGTCAGCCTGTTCCGGCCTGGCTGGCGCTCTGTGTCGGGATTTTAATTTTCCGGAAAAGTATTTCTGAGAAATAATGCAAGAATTTTTTTAAAATATCCTGATATTTTTTTCTCTGTAGAGTTATTTTTTTCTGGAAATATTGTAACTTTCCCCCATTTTTTTCTGGAAAAGTTTCAAATTTTTTACGGGAAACATGTAGACTTAAAAATCCCTAGCTCATGTGGCAGCGGTGCCAGTCGTACAGATCCGCAACACAATGACCTTTGAACTTCCATCATTGTCACAGTCGTTTTTAACTCGAACTGTTCTCTGTTCCAGGATGGTTTGGGACCCGAAGGGCGCCATCGGCCACAGTGACTATGGCAGCTTCGAGCGCCAGGGCAGCAGCTCCAACCCAGAGGAAGACTCGCAGCACCCGCAACTGAGGGCCGGCGCCTCGCTCCCCCTCTCACCTTTGCACAGCCAGCAGGCGACCACCTCCAATATGAGTGACACGGACCTCATTCAAAGGCAGCCCCTTCTGCCGCTGCCAGCCAAGGTTTGTCTCATCTCGAAAATTGTGTCTGTGATTCATCTTGATTTTCATCGCTTCATATTTGTACTTACTTTTTAAATATTTTTTCCAGAATGGGCATCACATTACTGTGGAGTATGAAGAGGATGGAGAGGACCATAGTGAGGATGAAGGCAGGTCCGGAGTTAAAGCGAATGGAGTTGTAAAGATCAATATTCCCAAAACAGAGAGAGAAGAACAGAGATACCCCAAAGAAAAGTGGAAAACACTAATGGGCAAGTAGTTTAGAATTTACTTTCAATCAAATTTGTGTGTTTATATTTCTTTTCAAATAGTGTCAGTAATAGAAAATTCTTTCTTCGGCAGCATTTTTGTGTGTGTTTTTTGGCACTCTCATGTCAGTTGCATCTCTCTCTTTGGTACATGAAAAAGTTCCCGACAAAGAGACATATCCACCATTGCCAGATATTTTCTTTGAATTTTTTCCTCAAGTTGATTGGGCTCTTGATGTCTCAGAAATTATTATAATGGTTTCTTCAAACGTCACTTTCCTGATAATTTTATTTCATAAACATAGGTATGCCAACTTTTTCGCAATGTCTTTACTATGTTATGTTCATACATATTTTAACTTTAATATTTTCTTTGTTTCAGATATATTGTGTTTAGGAGGATGTTCCTCATAATAGCTCTACTGTACCTCATGCGTTCAGTAACTATGTATGTCACTGTCTTACCAATGTCTAGCACAACATATTATTGTTCACCAAAAGCCAATGTGACAACACCATGGTTGTTAACAAAAAGAGTTTGGCAGCTCATGTCTGGATTTGGCCTGTCAATCAATGGGAAACATACATATTGTGGAGATTTTATTTTCAGTGGTCATACAGTAGTACTTACCCTTTGCTATCTTCTTATCAACGAATGTAAGTTATATTTTCTCTACTTAATATTTTTGCAAAAATGTTGTCACTAATTGTTTTTTATTTTTTTGCTATAGATTCTCCAGACTCACCAAAAAGGCTGTTCCAACTTCTTTCTTGGACGTCTTTCATTGCCTCTACTACTGCGGTCTTCATGGTGTTGCTGTCCAGAGGACACTACACCATAGATGTAGTGATCGCATATTTTGCGACAACTAGGACATTCTGGATTTACCATACTCTTGCTAATAATGCCTCGTTAAAGGTTATTCTCTTTCCTTTGAGCTGTTAGTGTTTGTTAATGAATCCTTACTTTTTAATCTAATTGTTTTCTTATCCTTTCAGAAACCTGGTCCACACAACTATTTAGCTCGTGCGTGGTGGTTCCCCATATTTAGGTACTTCGAAGGAAATGTTGGTGTCAAAGTTCCTAGACAGCATGAATGGCCTTTGCCTTGGCCTCGCAGGTTTCTGCACAAACCCCCAAACAGAAACAGTTAGCAATACTTTGCAACATGCACCATCTTTGCAGCTTGTTTGTGTAATACAAAGTGCAAGTGGTTAGTTTTTGAACTGCATAAAGCAAAAAAAAATATTCCACAGTTCTTGTACCTGGACCTTGTAGTGTAGGGTTTGTTTCAATGAATTAACACTTAAAAAGTGACAATTCCTCTGATTTTGTACTTTTGGTTGAATGAGTCAAAAACTTGAAGTGTAGAGCAATTTTTTTTTTTATTATTATTTTGCAAAGTCAACATCAATGAACTGGATGTTTAATGATATATTCCTATTTTCATCAATCTCAACAGCAAAATGGCCTGTCGTTTGCCTAATCCTTCACTTAATCTTTTGTTTTGATTTGTTTACCAAATGCAGATGCATCATATATTCAAAAATGTAGTCTCTGCTTTCATCTGATTATATTTCAGTTTCCGTCCAAAGTCCTTAATGTGTTGAAAATATCTACTAATTGCTTTGTTTCAACATGGGTTGCATTGAAGTTGTAAGTTGTTAAAAAAATAATGAAATCTTTCAATGGGTTTTTGTCTTAGAACCCATGTTTATCTTTACTTACAATGTTAAATTAAAACATCAAAGACTGCTAAGCTTTGACTGCCTGCTATTGCTTATGTTTGAGCTCATAATAAACTTAAAATCTTAATGAGTGCTGTAGGTATTACGGTTTGTAACTTATTGTACTTCTGTTTGTCTTCCAAATTCAACTTGCACAAAACAAGTTCTTTTTCTACTTTAAAAGGGACTGGAAATATATTCCTGTTTTGTATTTTAGTGTTTGTGAGCCTTGCTTTGTGGTCTGTCCATACCTTTGTATGCTAAATGAAAATAGGTTAAAGTTTTCCCTGCTGGTCATTGACAGCATTATTACTTTAAACATTGGAGGAAACGACAAGTTCTACTTTTTGCTACTCTTTCACCTGAAGCATATTGCTTGGCTGCCCTATCCGTTATAATTTTAGAAATGTGATTGTTACATTTTGTTACTGTCTTAAACATACGGTGCCTTACTGCGAGTGTACTTGCTTCTCCTGGCTTCGATCTTTATGAATCGAAAGCCACGCCTAAGAGGCAACATATATTTTGTTAGTGATATGGAATACTCTAACAGAATTTCCTGCACAAGGTTAAAGTCTTGCGTCTGATGGAACATGAGTGCTGTGATGTAATATTTTCAAGTTTGCTAGACCAAATAAGGGTAATGTATATTTAAAGTATGATTTTAGAAGGGATGTGTACATTGTTGTCTTAGATCTAAAGTAGGATTCTAGTTAATGCTTTAATTGATTTGGGATTTGTATGGGCCAATTCCATACCTTAAATAATCAACTAAAGATGAATCTCTTTGCTCTGCCAAACAATTGATTACTCTCAATATGCTGAAAAAAATGTGTGATACTAAGAGTGAATGATGTAATTGCCAGTACTTTAGGGTACAGAGAAGTGTTCTTCTGCAAACTTTGCGAGCTTGAAACGAGTTATCTGGTCAAGAATAACTGTGTTGTCCCATCTACAAATGCATTACAAATTTTGTTCATGAA
The DNA here is from genome assembly GCF_000697945.3 of Frankliniella occidentalis. Classification (NCBI taxonomy): domain Eukaryota; kingdom Metazoa; phylum Arthropoda; class Insecta; order Thysanoptera; family Thripidae; genus Frankliniella; species Frankliniella occidentalis. Next base: position 202,126 of record NW_026267363.1, on the reverse strand, counting down.
TGTTGGACACCTTTTTAGTGGGCCACATTTCAAGCTTCTGGTTTCCTTATGTGATTTCTATTTTAACTCTTGATTTTCAAAACCTGGTTACTTTATGAGAAATTTGTGAGTCATGTTAATTAATTGTATCAAATTTCTGATATTCTTTTTATTTAAAGTCTGATTTAAGAACTTTTAAGAACCTTACACTTTTTTCCACTTCTATATTTTGTTGTTGGTGTCTGGCTGCACTGAACTACTGTAGTAAATCTTTTTAAACACTATTTATTTTGCAATGCCTTATCTACCCATGAACTTTTTAAAGGATTGTAATTTTTACTTTTTTCTACTAATACAAGGCATCAATTTTTGTTTTCAATTCTTCAAGTTAGCTGTTGTTTTTAATACTTTGGCATTAAACTGATGCTATTGTTTTTCTTGTGATGGAGTATTTGCTATTGCAAAAGTATTGGATATTTATTAAATGATGTTGAAGTACAGTAGTCATGTTGCAGCAGTTTCCCCAGTTGGGGATCATCTTGAATATTTACAAATGACAATGTGTAGTATAATTGTGATTGTTTATTTTAGTTTTATATTTCAAGTTTAATGGGCACATGTCATCAGAATGCTTCATGCAAATTTTAGGTGTGAGTACCTGAATAAAGCAGCTCAAACTAAAAATATATCTCTACTTTGTTATGCAATTTATTTTTTGAAAACAAAACACACATAGCACCAAACTCAATGAGTTTCTAGCTCAATGCAAGACAATACTGCATTTTTTTTCAGTGTTCTTGACCAGAGTACCCCAAAATTCTAATGGACATACCAGCCAACATATGATGTCAAGTAATGTGAAAAGCTTATTCATAAGCATCAGAGAGACATTGGACTTTCATAATGCAATGAAATTAAATGTTTTGGTTCAACAGAAGCTAACATTACCAATATTTGGGAAACATCTGGAGGGTCCCCTGTCTAGAGGGTCCCCCCTGAATATTTTATTATTTTTTATTATTTTAATTATAAAATTAGTTTTTAATGTTTAAATACTAATTAAATATTAAAATATTGTTTAAAACTATTTTGCGAGGCCTGAGGTGTCTAGAAATTTTCCATCCTGCTTCCTAATGTTCTGTTTCTTGCGCTCTTGCTCTCAACATGAGTGTTAAATGTTAGTTGCGGTCTGTCTAGTAGACATTTGGCTAGGAGAATTAGTCGCTAAGTTCTCTATGCAGTAGGACTTGTTTGGAAGTGTTGAAATGTCGCAAACTTACAAGTGCTTAACATATCCGAAAGTATGAAAATGCTACTGCGCTGCTTTTAGGTTCATCAAGTGCGGGGTAGTAGTTGTTCTTTCAGAAGCACACAGTGCAACGCAACACACATTCAAAAGACTGTGTACTAAAAGTGATTCACCTTGCAATGAACATCTGGACACTGCGCTTGCTGTATCCAAAGGGAACGCATTAACATTTTTGTTTGACATTTTGATGTCTTACCCACTTGAAAGTCGACGACATTTCCACACTTCAGAAAACGGTCTACTGAATAGAAAACACTAACATGTAATTCTAATAGCCTGATGTAAACTATACAGATCGCAACTAGCAAAGAAACACTTCTTCTAAGAGCAAGAGCCCTACAGCACATTAGGAACCAATATGAAAAATTCCTAGGCCACTCTGACCTTTAAAACTAGTTGTAAACAAAATTTTAATATTTTATTAATATTTTAATGTTAAAAAAATAGTAAAAAATTCAGGGGGACCCTCTAGACAGGGGACCCTCCAGGACCTACCCCAATATTTGACATGCATTTATTAATCTCAAAAAAATGAAAACACGTTGAGTACCACGTGGGTACATGGTGGCTATGCCTTGCAGGGTAACGCTGGCCCAATCACTCTCGGACTTACCAAGTTGAAGTGGTATTGATTCAGTTCAACCTAGTGCAGGATGTACTTCAACATTTTATGATTTTGAGAAATCTTTTTCTTTTTTCTTTTTAAAGGAACAGCTTGCTAAAACATTTATTTGAGACTTTATCACATATTAGACAAGTCAATTTCATAAAACACTTTCATTGAAACAGAGTAAAATGATTTTTTTAAAATCTAGTGTAGTTTTTACCTTTAAAAACTTTTAAAAACTTAAGGACACCAACCCTAAAGCACATTATAAAACAAATCATTCATAGGTTTAAAACATATAATATTGATTGGATTATCACAGACCATGCAACAACAGCTCTTAACATATTAGGAAACTGCAAAGCAGACACAATAAATAGTCTAAAAATTAAGTACAGATTATGCAAATTGAAATGAAACACATAAACAACACAAATGGCCAAGTTCATAGGGTGTGGTAAAACAACAAGACATGGCATACAAAAGTCAGTCTTCAGTAAACAAGCCTTCAAGTATGGGAACAAAAATTAGTCAGGGACTTCTCAAAAACGACCTTGCACCATAGTCCTTAAAAGTGCACCAACTTCTTCCGGGTCTTGCATAGCTTCTGCCAGCATTTTTTCAACATTTCGCATAATTGCGACTTTCTGATATCCCTTGATAGGATATTCTACTTGCCCAACTGGTCCTGCCTGAAAGACAGCAAAGTAATTATCTCACTTATTTAAAAGGGAAAATGCAGAGAGTTATATAATCTAGCTATAGTTAGGTCTCAAAAAAAAAAAAAGAAAGAAACTGCATGAATTACCTTGTACCAAAAATTGAGAGAGACAGTATACTTTTCAGGTTTGACTGACTCAATGTGATGCCACCAGTATATAGGAATGTATAAAACATCCCCGGGTCCGACAACTGCTTGCACACCATGTAAATCTCTCATTTTAGGAAATCTGTCATAGTCTGGATTATCTAAGTCAACCTAAATTATTTGAAGGAAACAATCAGGAAAATGGAATTATTTCTACTTTATTTTTTTAAAGATGGCTAATGGTGTAAAGAAGGTACAAATACCTGACTTTGCCTATCATGTGGATGCCACACAGGATGAGGGTAAAGGCACCCAAATTGTTCTGGAGGGAAAAGTATACACCTTTTGTGGCCATGTATTTGGGCAAAAAGATTCTCCTGTTCATCATAGTGACATGGTGTTACATTACCTAGTGAGCAGAATAAGCAGGATAAAACTTGCAAATACTTTATTCAACTGCTCTAAGTATAAAATAAATTAATTATGAAGATGAACTTACCTTCTAAGCCAACTAGTAGTAAATTGTACGTCAATTTTCCCCAATTGTGTAACTTTTGTTTCGCTGTCACCCAGTCCCATCTGAACCGTATGAAGTCTTGCACAACTCCGGCTCCAGAAGTGCTACTTAAGGCTTGCTGAAGGTATAGTCTGAGGTAACACGTAATCTGTTTAATTTATATCTAAAAATCGTTTACCTATAATGTTCATGGAAGGAGCCTACCTTTCATCTCCATCTTTCCATTCTCTTACTCTTTTGGCAAAGTCTTGTATTTTGATGGGACAACTCTTAGCTGGTCTAATATACTCTTTTTGTGGTCTATTTTTTGTGTGAGCCCCGGAGACTGAATCAATTTCAGCAAGCTTCTTTTCGTCAAAAAACTTGAATTGATTTCCTTTGCTGACAAATATTGTAAAATCTCCATTGCCCATGTTTTTCTCCAAATAATCCAAGTCCCATTTTGAAGCTGCACCGACAAGATTGGACCCTGTCAATACTACAGGCTTCTGTAAAACAAAGAGAAGAGGGCGAGGGAAAAAAAAAAGAGAGCATGATTAGTTTAAAACCTATTGATAAAATAATGTTAAGAAACAAGCAGGATCTCTAAAACAGAAATCAGTATTATTAACTAGTGTATGAGGCAATATAGCAAAGATTAATTAATCTTATTAAACTTTTATAAAAGTTGCTATCATCAAAAAAATTCACGGATAAAATTTATCGGAACCACTTAACAAACAAATACTAACCTTACTCTTTATGAGCTCATCTACTTGTGGATCCATGCAGTTTAATCTTGGTATGTCATCTAATGGAAAGTCGTATTTCCTGAGATTACATTGATCCGGTTCGTTTCTGGAAGTCGACATAACTTCACCTTCGTATTTAGCGAATAAATGAGGTTCAATGCAACTATTCTAACCCAATCAACCCAATACTGTAAAATCTTAGGGCCGTAAAGCAATGTTTGGTTTTTGTTTTGTTTTTTGTTTTGCTTTTCGTTTTTCCCAAACTGCCCCCTCCTCACCTCTTCCCCTCCCCTCCTCCCCTCTTCTTCCGCTCAAAATATGGTGGTGACTTGCATCCGAGATCGGGGCCGGAGGTTGCAAACTTCCCCATTATTGACTCTACAGTTCTAACTGTATCCATTTCATATTTTCCGTCAAAATACTTTCTCATTTCTGACTCATGTCAAAGCACCAAATTTGCATAGAAGTTGAGATATTTTACACATTTTATGTAAGCGCATTTTTGGCGGCACTTCAGCTCGTTAACAAACCTACGCGTCATTTCGGCGTCCGCTAGAGAAAATAGATCTTAACATGAAAAGCTGTCTTAAAACCAGTTTTTACTATAGAATAAACAGAAACTTTCATCAAAATTCTCGTCTTTTCTACTCAGCACCGATTCGCTCCAAATTTCTTTAATTTTTACTCCAGTTTTAAATTGCGGCAGACGTGATTAAAATTTTGGTTGTGGCGCTCTTTGGGCGCGACGTCATTTCGTGCCTCCGCGTTGCATTGTGGGATGGCAATGGAGGGCGCGTGATTTTGAACCATTGTGTACACATTTGATGAGCTGGAGAAAATCTTTCATTTTCACCTATTGTGCCGTGTCGCCTGCTGAATTCGCGTGTTTACCCTCATTTTCCCTGTGGTGTGGGACACGGGAAAATAGTTTGGTCACCGCTTGAATGTAGCTGTTCATTTCCTCGCGAAGATTTTAGACTGTCCTATTACGAAGAGAATTTAACCCCACTTTCCCTTGGAATCTGGTGTTAGTCAGGTTCTAGTTCTCGTTATTCGGTGAAATATCGATGCGGTGGTTCCATTTTCACCTCTTTCCTTGATATTTAGCATGTTAATCGCATTGTGCTCAACCCACATTTTCAAATTTCCGTGCCTTGGTGGCAGAAAATGGCGCGTCATTTGAGCTCAAACCTCCTTTAGAGAATGGCGCGCCCGTCTTTAGAAACTCCCTCAAAGATGTGGTTTTGATAGTATTTGTGTTCGTGTTGCTGTTTGAATGGCATATCTTCGATTTCTACAATTCTGTTTATAGTGGACGAAAATGCTCGCCAAAGGTTAGTATCTGCAGTTGTGTCTTTAAGTACACCTAGAGGTTAAGCTTTGTATACCTAACCTATGTTTGTAAACAGTGATCTCTGCTCATACGATTTGTTTAGTCGTTAGTTTTCTTACGTTTTGCTTTAGTATGCACAATTTGTCGTTAAACAACATCTCAAAATCTTAATGCTACAATGTCAGTTGCTGGATTCTCAAAACATTCCTTTCTTGGTTATCCCCACAGCTTGTTTGTGCATCTGTACTTATAGTTCAGTTATGTTGAGTTTTTGTGATAGTTCCTCTGTTGGGGGTTTCACATTACATTAAATGTATGAAACAATGTTGTCTTCTGTGCATACAGACATGTCCTCTTTCACCATTCCTTGAATTCGTCATTCTGCTCTTCCCAAACTCATGACACCTACCCTCTAATATTTATTTTGCTATTGTTATTTCTTTGACATACCTCTTGGTCTTGGCCTGATCTAAGTTAAGCCTAGAATTTGAAATCCAGTTGTAAATATTATTTCTTTTGTTTCATTTTCAGGCAACAAAGCCCGCAGTGGCTCCCGAGCCATGGTGGAAACTATTGCAGTGACTGATGGAGAATTGACTGCATTGTCAGCTCTATCTGGTCAGCAACTTCTTACCATTGATGGTGACCTTCTAAATCAATCTGATATATCTCCGGGTCTTGAAGAAGCTGTTTGCGTCACCATACCTAATGATGAGTCTATGGAGGTGGATGGGGAGGAGTTGGTGACATCAAGTGACATTGTTGAATCTACTATCACTCATGATGACAATGAGGAATCTCCAACCCCATCTGCAGTAGTTGTATCAAACTGCAACATTATTAGTCGCACACCTGTTCTGATGAGTGTTGCGGGCCAGTCAGCAGCATCTACTTCTTACGTGGTTATCCAATCTTCACCCGGAAACAGAGTTATCACTACCAACACTGCTGCAGCTGGGAAGAAAGGCGCACAGATTCCCCAAATTATTGGCAGGGTAAACTCCGGAGTTCCGAGTCCTCAATATCAAACAGTAGTGAGAACTATACCAACGTCTGGTCCCCCTCCATTGGTTACCCGAGGAGCCAATTTGAATGTAACTGGAATACGCCCTCTGAATCCTCAGGCAGCAAACCAAAGAGGAGTGAGTGATTTTTTTTTTACCCCGTATAATAATTTTGTTGCCTATCAGTTAGCAAATTCAAATTTATTTTTTTAAACTTTATTTTGATGTTGCAGCAAATTATAACCAAAGTCCTTTTACCTCGCACTGGTAGTGGTCAGCAAGTTGTGACCTTGCCTATTCAAGATGGTAAAAGTGTGGATCAGCAGAGGTTCATGATAGGAGGACAGCAAGTTCGTGTTTTAAGTGGGGGAATGAAGATAGCAACAATCCCCAGTTCGACCTCTGATTCAAGACTGTCTAAAAGCGAGACTGAAAAAGCTACTGTGATCCAAACCTCAAGTGTGGCGTCAAGTAGTCCTCTTGGAAGACCGATCAAAGTTATCCAGTCTCGCCCTCTTGGGGTTCTTACTCCAAACAGTGGATCAGTTGCAAAAGTACAACAGATCATCCCAGCATCACCAGGTGGCAAGGTGAGAAAATATTACCAATGCATTAGTTCAACTGTGCCAATAAAATAAAAGTTTTAAAATATTGACGGGTCATCTCAGAAATATGCTTCTAATTGCCTAAAACCTTCTGCAATTTTTTCTTACTTCTGGAGAACAATTTAACGGTTGCAAAAGTGGGAAATCATATTTTATATGTTGTCTAGTGTTTCTACAAACTGACAGATATTGAATTATTTAATTTTTTGATGTACAGACCTGTCTCACAGGTTCATAAATTATCCAGCTTTGACTGAAAGAACAGAAATTGGATATAACGACGATTAAAGAAAGAAGTTCTTGACTGTGTGGTTAACTTTGTTTTCTTGCATTCAACTAGACAGAATCTTACATTTTGTAAGAATAGCTGGCGAGATTAAACAATTTTTTTTTTACATTTGCAACCTCTAAATTCTAAATTGAACTGCAAAACTTAAAGAAAAATTTACAGAATGCTTCCAGCAAATAGAATATCAACATTTTAAAACTTTTATTGTTTTAGGACAGTCGAACATCAGTCTTTTCCTCTTTTTTCGCAATGTGTAATAATGTTGACTGTGTGTTTTTTAGGGGTTGATTGTGAATAAAGTACTACCAGGAACTGGAACAAGGGTCACTGTTGTGCCACAAGGAGCCAAATCCCCTGCCAAAATATTACCTGCACCAATGAGTATAGTGACGAGCTCCGCATCTCAGCAGGGAGGACCGTCCGTCAGTCCGCAGAAAGTTATCATAAGACATGTTAGTTGCGGTCCCTCTTATCGTTGTTACTTTCTATTTTATAACATCGTACTTAATTTCACTAATTATCTGGGTTTTTTTTAGGCCTCCATTAAACCAATGACTGGTCAGGCAGTCCCCGGGTTGAGAATACCAGTCTCCAGCCAACCAGGGCTGGTGAACTCATCTACCTTACAACCTGTTCAAGTTGCTGGAAGACAGGTACTGAGAAAAAATCAGCTTCTCACATATTCATTTAATTGTCTTTATTTCTAATCCAATATCCCTCTTGCTTTCCAGATGCAATATGTTCGCCTAGTCAGTATACCTTCATCATCGGACTCTACAACCACTGTCACAAATACAGCAGTGGGAAAGGCAAGCACAGTTTTGACATTGTCCTCAGCCTCAGGTAGTCAACATGGGAACACCATAAAAATGATCCCTATGGGTACATCAACCCCCAAAACTGTGAGTTTTATTTATTTCAGATATTAAAAATTGAGTTTCTTCCTTGTTTCTTGTTCATTTTGTTAGCAATCAATTATTTATTTGAACATCTGAATTGCAGGTTCTGGCCAAAACCATGTCTGGGCAGAAAATAATCATACCAGCTTCCCTAGCTATGACACAAATTAAAACATCAATACCCAGCAGTGTGATGTCTGTTGTTAACTCAACCGCCACCAGCACCACTTCTTCCACAAACATTGTTATGTTACCTTCAACATCCATTCAAACAGCTAAATCGGTTTGTTAATGTTCTAATTTTTTTTCATCTTGATAAATAATAATGCATGGCTTTGGATAGTTTATTAAAGTATGTGTTTATTTCCAGATTGCCCAACCAGATATGGACATTAAGCCAATAATAATGTCCCTTGCTGAAGAAGCCAGTGTAGATGACGTTGATCCTCTACCACATCTTGTAAAACCGGAGCATGCACCTGCACCTCCACCACCCAAGCAGAGCAAGGCTTCACTACCAGAGCCTAATGGAATCAAGCCTCGCAAACCTTGCAACTGCACAAAGTCACAATGTCTCAAGCTGTACGTAAACTGTTTAAATTATGTATTGGTTTCCTTTATCACTTTAAACGAAATGTATTTTATTCTATCTGTGTACTAATCATTCTGTGTTGCAGCTACTGTGATTGCTTTGCAAATGGTGAATTTTGCAATCAGTGTAATTGTAACTGCTGTTACAATAATTTAGATCATGAAGAAGACAGACAACGAGCAATTCGTTCATGCCTGGAACGTAATCCTAATGCTTTTAGACCAAAAATTGGCAAAGGTATCGTTGGAGATGGCAGGCGGCACAACAAAGGCTGCAACTGTAAACGATCTGGCTGCCTTAAAAATTATTGTGAATGTTATGAGGTAACAATTCTTCCAGTAGCAGAATATCTGTATTTATTCAAAATCAAGCTGTACTATTTTGTTGCCAATTTCAAATCCCAGATAGTTTTGTATTACCTAGTTGTTTGACATAATGTCTTTTCTTTTTCAGGCGAAGATAGCTTGCTCAAATAATTGCAAATGTGTGGGTTGTAGAAATATAGAAGATGACATAGATCGGCGCAGTTTAAGGGAGTTAATAGAAGTGTCAGAGAGTCTTGAAAGTCCAATATTAATGCCGTCTGGGTTAAAAAAGAAATCTATTGGTCAAATTTTAGATACTTCTTCTATTAAACAAGAAGATGGTCACAGAAAAGGAGATAGGTAAGTTGTATTATTATTGGTTAAAATATGTCAGAACTTAAATGACTTCCTTTCTTTAATCTTTGTTTCTTTTTTATGCTTAGACGTTCAGATTGCATCATGTCTGACAACGTTGTTAGTGCTACATGTCAGTGTTTGGTTGCTCAAGCTGAGGAAGCAGAAAAACTGGATTTAAATGACGAAGAGGCGGAGAAATTAATAATTGAAGAATTCGGACGATGCCTTGTGGAAATTATTTCGTGTGTTACAAATAGGACAGACCTTGATAGACAAGACACTTCTTCAACTTTCAGTGAGCAGGGTGATAGTTCGTGAGGTGATAATGCTTCTCTCTCTAAAGAGATGTTGTTAGTGGTTGCCTAAACAAACTATATTTGTAGTAGCAAAATTTGTTTACCTTACAATCAATTTTTTCATATGTTAACATTATTGCAGTTGAGTGAATACTAACAACTCAACACTATGCACTCTTTTATTTCAATATACCTGTCCATCTCTCAGATGAAAGTATATATAATCAATCAATGAAACTGGACATAGTTTTATTATTTTAGATGTATTGCTTAAATGAATTTATTACTGACCAAGGAAATGAAAGATGATTCATGCATTGTTCTCTCAATTCTAAATTAAATAAATGTACATACTAGGATATTGTCAGTTGTTTTTGTAAATTAGCTCATGTCATGTATCAAGTAAGTGACCTAGTCATGGGATTTTTATTCTCTAAAGGTAAAGTTGGCTTCTCTCAAAGAAGTTAAAAAATTGAACTTGTTTTTTTGCTGCTCCATGACAGATATACACAGTATTGTGTCTGTTAAAAGAATGACGCTTACATTGTTTTAATCTGATTTGTACCTTGTGTTGATATAAATGCCTTTAGTTAGTTGTCAAGGGACACAGAGCAAAGAGAGAATTCATGTAAACATGTCAGTGGCAGAAATTTTGTAATGAAATATATACCTGAAATGACTTAAAGTCCTTACAGAGAAATCTTTCTTGGCATTGTGCCCCCAGCCATTTAAGGTTGTCATATGATACGTGATCTTGCATTTATATATTGAATAGAGTTTGTACTCTTTTTTTTCACCCATTTAAATTTTAATCCCCCCTCCCCCTTCCCTGTTAAATTCAGTCAAATGATAGAACTTGTAAAAAGTTGTGTTACGTGTTTTCTAAATACATTCTAGCATGTGTATTTTCGGCCATGTAAGATGATTGAAGTGTGTACCCTTGTTTTCTTTCATTTCTTAAACTAGATAGTTGGACATGTGCCAAAACAACTATTTCCCTTCTGTCCAATACATGTTTAGGGTGGAATTATTTATATATTGTCTATATATTATTCTTGATTTTGAAATTTTTTTGTGAAAGGATTACTTAGAGAAATGTTTAGCCGTTTTCCTCACTGTTTATTTGCAGTCTGTTAACTGGTCTGTATTGTGTACACCCAATTTATAGAGTTTTGATTTATTACCTTGGTAATTTTTATTATTGCGTGATGGCACTCTCCTAGCTGGGGACCGTCACAACGGAGGGGTTTGTACCGACTGAGTTGCAGTGTGGTCACTCCTACGCTCTTTTATTAGTCCTACGACGTAGCAAGAAGGGAATAAAATTATGTTGCATCAACTGAACCATCATATGTTCTACCTCCTTGGCGAACCCACTTACATGACAAAGCACGAAAGACTTAAATCTCACCCCCCAACAAAAGTAAAACTCATCTGCAAACAGAAGCAGATGATGCAAACTTTTTCATGATTGAGGACCAAGATGTTGATGAGTTCTGATCTGGAGAAAGAACAGAGGTATATTTAAGAAAAATCAGAAACAAGTCAAGAAAACAAGAAAATTTGCATGTATTATTCGGCGGGCGGGAGTTTGCTGACCATATGAGGATCATTAAGAAAGAACGTCTGGTTTTCTCAGATTCGTTCGACCTGTCGGCCTTACACACTTCTATAGTGCGTGCTCGCCTAGCACGTGCTTGTCTCTCCTTACCGAAAGTTAAAGCTGGGATCAGATCTAGGTATAGGGTCGTGATTACGTTATTTCTAAACCTTCCTTGCGGCCCACAAAAATGTTTTTTTTTTTTTTTCGACTCGGGCAGGGGCAGGGTCATGATCGTCCGTGGAGTTCCCTCTCGCGTCACGTCCTGGCGCTGGCATGCCGCGCTGCCCCACCAGAGGGCGCCTGTGGTAAAAGGAGGGGGGGGGGGACTGACGGGATCGATCCAGCTGGTGTCTGTGTGGCGGCCCCCCAAACAGCGCGAGGCCCGGGCGGGCGTCTTCGCAGCGTCTCTACCACCGCCCTTCACGCCAAAACATCGTCGAGGCAACGGGTCGGGACGTCTGCGAAGCGGATCCCTGGTGCGCAAATCTTCGCGGGAGGCGACTCCTTTCGACGCAGAGCCGGGGCTTCCCTCCGCGGCCACGGCACTGGCGTGGAACGTACTGCTGTCCCCTCCGGGGCCTCGGACCAACTAGAGCGACGGCGAGGCGTAGCGAGGTTAGTTTTTGCCAAGTCCAGGGTCGTCGAGACCGTCGCCGCCGTCGTCGTCGTCCGGCGGCACGCTCGTGGCCAGTGTGGCGTCGAGGAGGTGCCCGTCGTAGGACACGCGGGCCCTGACTCCGCGGCCACCTCGCCATGGCCGCGGAGGCGGGGGATCTTTTTGGCGCGAGCGGGGACGCCCACCACCCCCACCCCCCACCCTTCGGCTGACCTCCCCGAGCAACAGAGATTTCGTCTCGCAAACGTCATAGTATTGGGCATACCCATCATTTTGACGAGTTTCGTTGTTGTTGTTTTCGTTTTTGCTTTCAGATGATAACAATTTCCGAGTGGTGGACCACTTGTTTAAACCATGTACACACTTTAAAATATTCCAAAAATACTCCAGATATTCTACCGAAAATTTTCCAGAAATTCCAAATGGTATTCCAGACATTGCAAAAAGTATTCCATGAAGTATTATGCCGCAATATATTCCAGGCTCTGCATGGAGTGCTCCGTGTGCCTGGAGCTGCCCGAGAAGCGCATCCCCGCGCGCCACCTCAGCGCCACTTGCCGGCCGCGCCACATCTACGCCACCTTCGTGGGCGACTGCTCGTGCGCCATGGTGTGGTGCGTCTGGTGCGCGCGCAAGGCCGCCGACTACCGCCTCAACCAGGCCATCCACACGCAGGCCCCCAGCGGCGATCAGGTACTTATACGACGGCACTTTCAGCAGTGTGTGTGTGTGTGCGTGTAATTTTGGCGTTCAGCTATTAACCGTCGTTATTATTGCCTTAGTTGGACGGCGGGGACCCTCACGTCCGTGCTGGCCGATGCAATTGGATGTCGGGATCTCATTTGTACCTCGGGTGAAGAGTATGATGGGGTCCCTATTATCCCCAGTCGTGATCCCTGTAAGATTGTTAACTTTCCAGGAAAATATTTCTGGGACATTGTGAAGGAAATTTTGTTGTCAATTTTTACGAAGTCTTCTAGAAACATTTCAATTTTTCCGATTTTTTTTTTCTGGACGCTTGTCCAGTTTCCAATTTTCCGAAAAAAATTTGGATCCCAGGTCTCTGATATGTCTATCTCCCTTTCCTCCGTTTCCACTCTCATTTTTCTCTAGGCAGGGCATGGGGCATGAGATCATCCAAAAAGTTCACGTCCCCCGCCATTTGTGTCCTCGCGAACCTGTGCCAAAAGTTCAGCGCCCCTCTGTAGAGCCCTCAAAGCGCCTGGTGCGTATGCAACATCTCGCCTGCAGTGCACGCGTGCTCTACAGGGTGGCCTACCCCGAGTCTCGCAGGCGCCCGAGCGAGCGTCTGTTATTTGAATCTGAGAAAAACAGACGTGTACGTTCTGAACGATCTCCATACTACGGCGAGGTCAGCCACCAACCTTCCGTCAAGGGGTTACCTCACCATAACTACGAGCGTACCGATTTTTCTGTGTTTTCTCGATTTTTTAAAAATAAAATGCTGATTTTTTTTTTTCTGACTTTTGATGATTTACTTCCGATTTATTTCTTATTTTTTCTTATTTTTCTGTTCTCCTCCTGTTTTTTTTTCTAATTTTTTTTCTCTCATTTTTCTTGTGACTTTCGCCTGCTCCAGGAGGAGGCCGAGGCCGAGATGGTGCCGTGCCCGATGTGCCGCGCGCCCGTGCACCCGACGCGCTTCCTCACGCACCCGACGCCGCTGACGCCGGCCGAGCGGCGCCGCCTGGTGCGCGACTACAAGCCCCCGCCCTGCTGGTTCATCTGGGGCGACAACGTGTGCAGATTCGGCCGCCTGTGCCGCAACAGCCACGCCGGCATGGACGGGCGTCCCTTGCAGTGCGGCCGGCCGCTGTCCCGCCGCGACTGGCTCGCCCGCCTCCCGGAGCCCTTCTACATGCCGCCCAGCTTCCTGGACCGCGACGGCCGGGCGTGGTTCTACACCGGCCGCCACGGCTACGTGCGCATCGTTGACCCGACCAGCCCGCAGGTATGAGCTGCGCATCGAAATACGTTAGAGATCGGCTCACTTTTGGAAAAATGGACTACTACTGCTCGATGAGGTGATTAACGGTGAAAAAAATTAATAATAAAGACAAAAATTAAATTAAAAATAGAAAAAAGTTCACTCATTTCTTAAAATCATCTTCTGTTGTTCCGAGTATTATTCTGCCTTGACAATTCGAAATGTTCACCTGTAAATGGACTCTTTATCCCGCAGGTGTGGGAGAAGCTCAACACGGCGCAGCGCTTCTCGCCGATGTCCGACAAGCACCCGACGGAGGCCGGGGGCGGCGCGGCGGGCGCGCTGGCGCAGCTGGGCGGCGCGGGCATCGCCCTCAACAGCGCCGTCGGCGCCGACCTGGACGCGGACGGCGGACGGCGCTGGATGTCCTCCTCGTCCTCGTCCTCGTGAGGGGGGCCCACCAGGACGCCGTCAACGCCACGCGTACCTCTGGGCTGCGGCCAGGACGCAATCAGCGCGCCATAAGGCTGCCGAGAGATTGCTTGACTGAGATGCCCACTCTTCCCTCTGCGCATTTTGTCGACGGTGGTGGTGGACAAAACGAGAGTGTACTTACGCGTTTTCGCACAAATTCAACTCTTTGCGCACTTTTCGTTTTGTTTTTTTTTTGCATGTACAATTTTTTCCATAGTGCCTAGAGTAATGAAGTAATGAAAATGGTACTAAACACTGTGTGTAGGAATCATATAATTTATGTAAAATGTATGAAGTATTATTTTTTTGACTAGACTGAGTAAGGACGTGGTGGATTCCAAATTTTTGGAATATTTTCGAATAAGACTTGACGTAGGTCAGTTATTTTTCAGGACGTATTGTTATTTCATCCTCCGACCTGCACGTTTCGCACTGTGATAGTGGGTTCTTCAACGGTTTCCTCGTGGTTCTGAGTCTAATTACTTTATTATCAATGTAACCGTTATGTACAGGAATGTGCAGTTATGGAACACGATGAAACTTTCGCTCTCACTCGCGTTTTTTTTACCCGCGAGTGCCTACAGTGTTGTTTAAAGTGAATATTTACATAGTCTAAATATTCACCTTAAGAAACACTGTAGGCACTCCCGGGTAAACTATTACCTGCCCAGTCAGATTTTAGTACAGCTTTTAACTTTAAAACTTTGAAACCCAGCAAGTTGTGATTGATTCTCAAAGTCATAGGCCGCATGATGATACTCATACAAATTTCCCTTCACATCGCACGGAGAAAACTTTAATCAACAAAACGGGCTTTACGGTCCTTGCCTCGGCCTGGGGTGATTTCAGGGCCGGACCCAGTTACAGTCTTAAATTATTATTATTACTATTATTATCTTACAAACGACGTCTTGAGCGCGCGTTAGGGGCTTGAAATCGAAGGGGAAAAATAAGGGTTCTCGGTACCGGTCACGCAAGACGACAACATGACAAGATTCGAGAAAAAACTATTTTTTTGATTCTTTGGCGGGGGCGTGGGGGGTGAGTGGACGGCCCGATGCCGTCTTCTGGTCGTCCTCGGCTCGGCGTCTACGTGGAGTTGCTGGCGTACATGAAGACGGCGATGATGAGGCCGTAGAGACCCAGGACCTCGGAGAAGATGAGGATCAGGATCATGCCGACGAAGAGGCGCGGCTGCTGCGCCGTGCCCCGCACGCCCGCGTCACCCACGATGCCGATGGCGAAGCCCGCGGCCAGGCCGGCCAGGCCGACGGACAGCCCGGCGCCCATGTGGATGAAGCCCCTGAGAAGGAGAGAAAACACATACACCGTCCGCTGTGAACGCCTGCCGTCGCGAGGGTAGGCAACACACCCGACACCAGAGCGGCGTGCTGAGCGTGGTCAGCGCCTCACTCGACTGTCCCCGTCCCTCCCTCTCTCAGGGACGGGAGACAGTTGGGTTAGGCGCTAGCCCCGACCGATTGCCACCACTACGTGCCGCTCCGCTTCACTCGTAGATAAGCCGTTTTGGTTTTATTGTTCTTTCTTTCTGTCTTCCATCTTTTTGTGTGTGTTTTGAACTTCGTTGAGGGAGTCGTAGACTGGGATTTTAGTTTTCCATAAAAGTATTTTTAGGGATTGTGTTTTTCTGAATCTCGCATTTTTTCCCGAGAGGAAAACAGTTAAATTTTCCCGTTTTTCTTTTTTAGAAATGTATCATTTTTTTCCTGGAAAATGTCGAACTTTAAAAGGATCGCCGGGCCGGGTGGAGATACTTAATCACTCACAGGTACAGGGTGTAGCCGTCCGAGGCCGACTTGAGGGAGCTGGCTATGAGGATGGCCACGACCAACCCGTAGATGGCGACGATACCCGCCATGACGACGGGGATGATGCACTTCATGATGAGCTCGGGCCTCATGATGGCCATGGCCGAGATACCCGTGCCGGACTTGGCCGTCCCGTAGGCGGCGCCCAGGGCTGTCGATGAACCACACAAATAAATAGATAAATAAAAAGTTCATTTTTCATTGTACTATGCAATTGTTTTTTGTTTTTTTACAACCCAGTCCGTGTTGTATGGATGGCCCATGGCCCACACAAAACAACAAGAACATGAAACGCTATAAACACGCTGCCGACTCTTGCGAGCCCTTCCCTTCCCCCGTCGTCCCCCAAACTCCCGTAAACTCATTCTCGGGAATGGGAGATGACGACCGTCCTTGGAAGCACATGACATGGCCCGGCTGCTTCTGCTTCTCCCCTAATCCCTCGCACGCAAGCGGCAAATAGCTGTACAATTATAACAGAGGACACGGGCTCGTCGCCGTGTAGTATACTGCCTATAGGTCACGCCCCTCGTCTGAGGTCGAAAATGTGTTGCATCGACGTCGGTATATGGATCACTGTTAAAATTTACAACAGTAAATAACAGCAGAATGGACTGGTAATTTTTAAAACAGTGTAATCCTGTAGTCTGCACTGTACTTTATTCTGGAGGAAAGTTCTTTTCAAGCAATGACAAGTCTTTATCCCTCATATACCAGTCGAACAGATTTTGACCGTAGTATGGTAGTACAAGACGATCTGTATGAATTCTGTTTCTGGGTACAGATTTTTTAAGTGATGGATGTCGGTGACAAACGACCCATCGCGACCTTCTATTTCTTCCGCCTGCTAAAAAGGGAGCCGGTTCGATTTAGGTCTGCCGGAGGGACTATGACAGCGATGTCAAACCGATGTCCTGCTCTCTATATCAGTTTTAGAAAATTGTCTACTTTCGCTTCGAACCGATCCTGAAATGATTTCGAAATCGAGATACTATAGCTGATGTTTTGATACAGCCCTTGAATCCCGATTCGATATCGCGCTGTGCGGGCCGTCCACTCATGTGACGGGGCCCCGCAGTCACAAGATGCGGCCCCGTCATGTGATCCGCGCGACGCACCCGCGCGGCCGCGGCCCCTCTGCGCTCCCTCGCGCCCCGTCGCGCCCTTGCTGCTGAGCAGGTGGTGAAGGGCGAGCCGCTGCTCGGCGGGGGTGGGTGTAAGCTGCCGCACAAAAGAACCGTCACGGCCGTCACGCCATGGGGCTGTACCGAGCCCTGCCCGTCCAGCGGACACAGCTGCTGGGCGGTGGTGCTCGCCGAGCGGGACATTTGGTTAAAACGTTTTTGTGGAAAAGGCGGCCCCTCACCCCGCCGACAGGAAGGGCACGCGGAGGTGCTCCCTCCGTCACGTGGGCCGTCACGCGTCACGTGATGCCACCCGCGGCCGACAGTCACCCCCCGACCGACGCGTCCTCGTCACGGTGGTCACGACGACGAGCCCGCGCGTCACTTTCAATACCTTTAACGCGTTGTCGGTCGAGGGTGAGGTGACGGTTCGCCGCCCGCCCCACCCCACCCTACCCAAAGGGCGGGTTGCAGTACTCACCGCTGAAAATCACAGCCGACGCGGCGCCCATGACGCCGAAGAAGGGCCCGTACTCGGGGGTGGCGGGGTTGGTGGCCGACATGTTTGTTTGAAGGGGGGATGAGGTTATTAGGCGAGGAACCGCGAAAATCTAGCGAAAACCGGAGAGAAACCGGGGATCGGGGGGGATGTTTCGGGCCCTGCTGCCGTGCACACACAGACGCCTCTGGTCGGGCCGAAGAAGTGCTCAGGTCCTGGCGTTCATGTGACGCGGCGTGGCCCACCACCGGGGCGTCGACGCACGAGTGCCCCACTGATAACGGCCAGAAAGATCGATAAGTTGGCGCAAAGTATTAGTCAGGTAGATAGATAAGGGCTCTGGCCACGCCGCGGGGCGCCGCCGCCTCGGCCACCGCCTCCGCGAGCAAGCGCCTCGCGCCAATCACAGAATGACGGGTCAATCGCGGTGCAGCACGACGCCGACGACGGGAGCGGGTGCGAGCTGCTGCACTGCGGGGCCACACTGATAAACTAAGTATTCAACTGCTCAACACTTGTAAGTGTGCAACTGCAAGTTGATTACTTGCAAGTGTGCAACTACGTAGTCGTACATTTGCAAGTGTTTAAATCGGTAGGTGTGCACTTGCAAGTGTACAACTTCCGAGCTGTGCACTTGCAAGTATTCAACTTGCAGTTGCACACTTGCAAGTATTTAACTAGCAGTTGCACACTTACAGGTGTTGAGCAGTTGAACTCTTAGTTTATCAGTGCAGGCTGGCCTAACGGCGCCTGTCCTCTCTTCTCTGGTTTTATACACCATTAAAAATAGTCGTCACAACTTTGTAAATTTGGAGGGGGGGGGAACTATCTTATTGCGTCATCAAACATTGATTTCGTCGTACGCAATCTTCGAAACTGCCATGTTTTAGCAGCAGCAAGCTCGCATGGCGCCTGGGAGGTAGGCAACATCTCGGTTGCAGCGCATGCGTGCAGTGCGGTGTGGCCTACCTCGAGGCTCGCAGGCGCGCCGAGCTCAAGCTCCCGTAGTTTTTGTCGTTGAATAATAAATCTGAGGAGAGTGGACGTTTTTTCTCTCATGGTGACATCCGAGTTCTTCTTCCTCGCTCCCTTTGCTTTCTTCTCTTCAGCTCGTACCGGAATGCTTTATAGCCATGTACAGGGTGGTCCACAGACCCCTTCCTTTATTTTGCTTATTCTGTACCGAATGCATGCGTGCGGACGGGTTGCATACTCGCACGGGGCCATAAGGCGCCCATGGTGAGCGACAGTAGGCAAGCCCGCCCGCACGCCTGCATGCGGTACAGTATAAGCAAAATAAAGGAAGGGGTCTGTGGACCACCCTGTATGTGTGGCCGCTCTGTGTCCTCTGTCCCGCATAATTATCGCGACACGATGATGTAGGGCAATTAAGGAGAGGCGTTCCATATTGAGGTATATAGTCACGATTTTCGGGTCAATTCGGTCGGTCTAGGCCCCCAAAGAATATTGTTCGGCTCCGCTCATAAAGCAGACCCCCCCCCCCCCACACGCCAAATATCATTGATAAAGGCCCTGCCGTTCCAGAGATATAGAAAAACTAACCGTTTTCCGCTGTTTTCCTAAAATTCAATTTGTAGGAGTATAAAAGAGACGAAACGGGGGAAGGGGTCTACGGCTAGGAGGAGCCCATTAGATGCACAGATTGAGTGAAAGGAGAACAACAATTAGTCTCGTAGGGCTTTCGCGTACTGCATACTTCAAACCATCAACGCAGCATTTTCAACTGGGTATATCAGAGAAATTTTATGTCCCCAGTCTTTTCCAAAGCTTTTTCCTGTACAAGAACTATCGTTTTCCAAATTTTTCCTATTTTTCCGAAATAAATCGAAAAAAAAAAACACGATTTTTTCCGCCCCATTGTATTTTCCGCAAAACTACTAACCCTTTCCCCGGGTAATGGCTTAGTACCTTTACTCGTTTCGAAATGATCGATGGCTGGGAGGACCTGTGGGGGCCGAGGGCACCATAGCCGCTGTCAACGGTCACAGTCATCGCGGCCGAATTGTGTGCCGACCTGCCAGCGTGTCATCAACGTTGGTCACGCACCCTCCGAGCCCTGCTGAGCACACCAACAAACTCGCACCAGAATCCCAAGTCCCAAGTGTATGAGTGTGCGGATGTCGCACACTTCTTGTAGGTGTGTGAACGCCATTATCGCACACACGGATGCACAAGTGTATGAATTTCAAAGGAAAATGATTCTCACATCTTTAAAACGCCTCAAGTGTATGAAATGGACATTCACACATCTACGCGTTCGTGCGTCATGCGTTTCCAAGTGCGTTCGTGAACTTGCTCAGAGGCCGGTGCGCGGAAGTCAGCGGAGAGAGAGAGAGAGGGGTGTAGGGCCCCCCCATTTTGATTTATTTCGGAATAAATCTGCAGATTGTGTTCCTGTTTGGCCCCGGGGCTGCTTCCCCGTGGTCCCCGCCCGCTCGGGCCGCATATACCCTGGAAGATCGACGCAGTCTCCTGGAAGCGTCCGGCCCCGGCCCGCGCTGCCCGCACTGCTGCTGCCCAAGGTGGCCCGACATAAAGCTCGAGTCGTTAATAAATGTCCAAATGTGTAGGAGGAGGAGGAAGCTGAGGCGAGAAAAGTCCGTCGGCGGCGTCATTCCGATCCTGCGTGTCCCCGTGTCCCCGAACATATAACACACGCCCAATAATAATATTCTTTACGACACAGCCCCTCCCCGCCTCTCCGATTGACGCAGTCAGGAGATACTTTCAAGGAGCCCCTCTTTATTGTTTTGCCAAACACCAAACGCGTAACGTGGAAATCGCGCTTCACGGGTGAGTTTACTCATTTGTTTTAAAACGAACTCGTTTGGGCCGCTTGTACCAGACGTATCACATACAACGCGGCGCTGAGGGGGGGGGGGGGAATCGCAAGACAGTTTCAACAAGCACGCACCAGCCCGCACTTTGGCTATAGAATTCTCCCAATGTGGGCCCATTTGGTTTGTAGGCACTGAGCGACCATTGGGTTTCCTTTCGCCAATCGGAACGAGGGATCGTTATCGTTTTTTATTCAGCGATATAGCGAGACCTATTATCGCTCGTGTAGTTTCGGCGCAATCACATCGTTGTCGGCCTTCTGCTGGACGGTATATCGATTACGGCATCAACGGGGACGACGAAGACATCCCTCCCTGACCGTCACCCTCTTGTCTCCGCAACGAAGGCCTCATCGTGTATGTGCACGAACGCCATGTCGGCCCTGTCTCACGGACGTCACGTCGTCCTTGTCGCTGATTATCGCCTCATTCTTTATTTCTGGGTCTTATACGAGGAAAACAAAAGGGTGGTGGCCGTCCCCCACACGTGGGGCGTATGATGGTCGTCACCATGGATACACGTGCGGAAGGGTTGCCTATCGTGATTTATCATAAATTGTTTCTGGTTAGTTTTTGTTTTGTTTTTTCCTTTCTGATTTGTGCTCTGCTGATTTAAAAAAACAAACAAAAAACATGAATAAATAAAAACTGGAACGGGAACCGACAACGGACACCCTGAATGCCCAGTGCAAAAATCCCACGGATACCCATGGAATTCCTTGATCTCTTTTCCACGGTTAGAGGTCTGTTTTCCAAGTAAGATGCATCATACTCCATGTGGTGTTTGTTTCCATGGGCGTTACCATGGAAATGTGTTTTTCATGGAACAAGATTCCATGGAATATCGCTTTCCATGCGAGGACTCCAAGGAAAAGTTGTTACCATGGATAAAGGCTCCATGGAAAAATGCTTACCATGCAAGAGGGCTTCATGGAACGGTTTTCTTTCCATGAGGTGACCTATCCCATTGGGCACTTGCCTATCTTTACCATGGAAACAATTTCCCATGAATCGTGAAAATTAAAAGTGCTGTCGAATCTATAATTATTGGACGATCTGAAATTTAGTATGTAGCATCTACGATGAATTTTAGTACGGCCGTTTAAATTTCATTAAAATCTGAGAACTTTTTTTTGGCAACTCGAAAACGGCTGGGGCTATGCAAAAACGGGCACCAGATTTGGCTCCGCCTCGATTCCGACACCCTCAAAGTGTGTTTCATTCATTTCGATCAGATTTCTCTTTGTATTTTTGTGGACTTAAACATTTTGGTATTACTCCATGGAGTTAGTGCTCTATTCCATGGAAACGGTCAACTGCCAAGGAACCTTATTTCCATGGAAACTACCTCACATGGAAATGGACAAAAAATACATGGCAAGTTATCTTCCATGGGGAAATGTTTCCCATGACATTCCTTGATGTCCCATGGCTCATGGAAACGGTCATGGGATTTCTGAAATGGGATGCGCTACTGAGCTACTATATATGCACCCAATTCAGGGGTGACTCGACCGACCAAGCGAATGAGGGGGCAGGGAAATGGCCCAGCATTATATACGTTTAGTGTCCGGCTGGATCGAAGAAATTTCAATGGAGCCCGAAAAGAGAGCGGGAAGTGGGAAAGACGTGGGGAGAAGGGGTTACGGGTCAGTGCTCCCCCCCCCCCCGCTACCACTCCCCGGAAGTGTTTTACTCAGTATGGCCCATCCCATTTGAACCCCTATACGTCACTACACGTTACTACACGACACACTGTGTCGTTCCCACAGGGTTAAGCAAATGAGGAGCATATATGCACGGTTGACGGGCTAGTCCGCACCGCACGGCTGAAAAGGAACACGTGGACAAGTGGAACACCAAGTGTGGCACTTGGAAGTGCAAGTAGAACGTTAATCTCTTCCCTGCCACACGGAGTTGCCAGCTCAATTTTTTTAATGAGAAAAATGCGAATCAATTGGAAAAAATAGGACAAAAATAAAAA
>NW_026267363.1:175079-179510 GCF_000697945.3 Frankliniella occidentalis | reverse complement strand
TTTGTGAAAGGATTACTTAGAGAAATGTTTAGCCGTTTTCCTCACTGTTTATTTGCAGTCTGTTAACTGGTCTGTATTGTGTACACCCAATTTATAGAGTTTTGATTTATTACCTTGGTAATTTTTATTATTGCGTGATGGCACTCTCCTAGCTGGGGACCGTCACAACGGAGGGGTTTGTACCGAC
Source organism: Frankliniella occidentalis (assembly GCF_000697945.3). Classification (NCBI taxonomy): domain Eukaryota; kingdom Metazoa; phylum Arthropoda; class Insecta; order Thysanoptera; family Thripidae; genus Frankliniella; species Frankliniella occidentalis. The sequence continues at coordinate 179,323 of NW_026267363.1, read as the reverse complement.
TGAGTTGCAGTGTGGTCACTCCTACGCTCTTTTATTAGTCCTACGACGTAGCAAGAAGGGAATAAAATTATGTTGCATCAACTGAACCATCATATGTTCTACCTCCTTGGCGAACCCACTTACATGACAAAGCACGAAAGACTTAAATCTCACCCCCCAACAAAAGTAAAACTCATCTGCAAACAGAAGCAGATGATGCAAACTTTTTCATGATTGAGGACCAAGATGTTGATGAGTTCTGATCTGGAGAAAGAACAGAGGTATATTTAAGAAAAATCAGAAACAAGTCAAGAAAACAAGAAAATTTGCATGTATTATTCGGCGGGCGGGAGTTTGCTGACCATATGAGGATCATTAAGAAAGAACGTCTGGTTTTCTCAGATTCGTTCGACCTGTCGGCCTTACACACTTCTATAGTGCGTGCTCGCCTAGCACGTGCTTGTCTCTCCTTACCGAAAGTTAAAGCTGGGATCAGATCTAGGTATAGGGTCGTGATTACGTTATTTCTAAACCTTCCTTGCGGCCCACAAAAATGTTTTTTTTTTTTTTTCGACTCGGGCAGGGGCAGGGTCATGATCGTCCGTGGAGTTCCCTCTCGCGTCACGTCCTGGCGCTGGCATGCCGCGCTGCCCCACCAGAGGGCGCCTGTGGTAAAAGGAGGGGGGGGGGGACTGACGGGATCGATCCAGCTGGTGTCTGTGTGGCGGCCCCCCAAACAGCGCGAGGCCCGGGCGGGCGTCTTCGCAGCGTCTCTACCACCGCCCTTCACGCCAAAACATCGTCGAGGCAACGGGTCGGGACGTCTGCGAAGCGGATCCCTGGTGCGCAAATCTTCGCGGGAGGCGACTCCTTTCGACGCAGAGCCGGGGCTTCCCTCCGCGGCCACGGCACTGGCGTGGAACGTACTGCTGTCCCCTCCGGGGCCTCGGACCAACTAGAGCGACGGCGAGGCGTAGCGAGGTTAGTTTTTGCCAAGTCCAGGGTCGTCGAGACCGTCGCCGCCGTCGTCGTCGTCCGGCGGCACGCTCGTGGCCAGTGTGGCGTCGAGGAGGTGCCCGTCGTAGGACACGCGGGCCCTGACTCCGCGGCCACCTCGCCATGGCCGCGGAGGCGGGGGATCTTTTTGGCGCGAGCGGGGACGCCCACCACCCCCACCCCCCACCCTTCGGCTGACCTCCCCGAGCAACAGAGATTTCGTCTCGCAAACGTCATAGTATTGGGCATACCCATCATTTTGACGAGTTTCGTTGTTGTTGTTTTCGTTTTTGCTTTCAGATGATAACAATTTCCGAGTGGTGGACCACTTGTTTAAACCATGTACACACTTTAAAATATTCCAAAAATACTCCAGATATTCTACCGAAAATTTTCCAGAAATTCCAAATGGTATTCCAGACATTGCAAAAAGTATTCCATGAAGTATTATGCCGCAATATATTCCAGGCTCTGCATGGAGTGCTCCGTGTGCCTGGAGCTGCCCGAGAAGCGCATCCCCGCGCGCCACCTCAGCGCCACTTGCCGGCCGCGCCACATCTACGCCACCTTCGTGGGCGACTGCTCGTGCGCCATGGTGTGGTGCGTCTGGTGCGCGCGCAAGGCCGCCGACTACCGCCTCAACCAGGCCATCCACACGCAGGCCCCCAGCGGCGATCAGGTACTTATACGACGGCACTTTCAGCAGTGTGTGTGTGTGTGCGTGTAATTTTGGCGTTCAGCTATTAACCGTCGTTATTATTGCCTTAGTTGGACGGCGGGGACCCTCACGTCCGTGCTGGCCGATGCAATTGGATGTCGGGATCTCATTTGTACCTCGGGTGAAGAGTATGATGGGGTCCCTATTATCCCCAGTCGTGATCCCTGTAAGATTGTTAACTTTCCAGGAAAATATTTCTGGGACATTGTGAAGGAAATTTTGTTGTCAATTTTTACGAAGTCTTCTAGAAACATTTCAATTTTTCCGATTTTTTTTTTCTGGACGCTTGTCCAGTTTCCAATTTTCCGAAAAAAATTTGGATCCCAGGTCTCTGATATGTCTATCTCCCTTTCCTCCGTTTCCACTCTCATTTTTCTCTAGGCAGGGCATGGGGCATGAGATCATCCAAAAAGTTCACGTCCCCCGCCATTTGTGTCCTCGCGAACCTGTGCCAAAAGTTCAGCGCCCCTCTGTAGAGCCCTCAAAGCGCCTGGTGCGTATGCAACATCTCGCCTGCAGTGCACGCGTGCTCTACAGGGTGGCCTACCCCGAGTCTCGCAGGCGCCCGAGCGAGCGTCTGTTATTTGAATCTGAGAAAAACAGACGTGTACGTTCTGAACGATCTCCATACTACGGCGAGGTCAGCCACCAACCTTCCGTCAAGGGGTTACCTCACCATAACTACGAGCGTACCGATTTTTCTGTGTTTTCTCGATTTTTTAAAAATAAAATGCTGATTTTTTTTTTTCTGACTTTTGATGATTTACTTCCGATTTATTTCTTATTTTTTCTTATTTTTCTGTTCTCCTCCTGTTTTTTTTTCTAATTTTTTTTCTCTCATTTTTCTTGTGACTTTCGCCTGCTCCAGGAGGAGGCCGAGGCCGAGATGGTGCCGTGCCCGATGTGCCGCGCGCCCGTGCACCCGACGCGCTTCCTCACGCACCCGACGCCGCTGACGCCGGCCGAGCGGCGCCGCCTGGTGCGCGACTACAAGCCCCCGCCCTGCTGGTTCATCTGGGGCGACAACGTGTGCAGATTCGGCCGCCTGTGCCGCAACAGCCACGCCGGCATGGACGGGCGTCCCTTGCAGTGCGGCCGGCCGCTGTCCCGCCGCGACTGGCTCGCCCGCCTCCCGGAGCCCTTCTACATGCCGCCCAGCTTCCTGGACCGCGACGGCCGGGCGTGGTTCTACACCGGCCGCCACGGCTACGTGCGCATCGTTGACCCGACCAGCCCGCAGGTATGAGCTGCGCATCGAAATACGTTAGAGATCGGCTCACTTTTGGAAAAATGGACTACTACTGCTCGATGAGGTGATTAACGGTGAAAAAAATTAATAATAAAGACAAAAATTAAATTAAAAATAGAAAAAAGTTCACTCATTTCTTAAAATCATCTTCTGTTGTTCCGAGTATTATTCTGCCTTGACAATTCGAAATGTTCACCTGTAAATGGACTCTTTATCCCGCAGGTGTGGGAGAAGCTCAACACGGCGCAGCGCTTCTCGCCGATGTCCGACAAGCACCCGACGGAGGCCGGGGGCGGCGCGGCGGGCGCGCTGGCGCAGCTGGGCGGCGCGGGCATCGCCCTCAACAGCGCCGTCGGCGCCGACCTGGACGCGGACGGCGGACGGCGCTGGATGTCCTCCTCGTCCTCGTCCTCGTGAGGGGGGCCCACCAGGACGCCGTCAACGCCACGCGTACCTCTGGGCTGCGGCCAGGACGCAATCAGCGCGCCATAAGGCTGCCGAGAGATTGCTTGACTGAGATGCCCACTCTTCCCTCTGCGCATTTTGTCGACGGTGGTGGTGGACAAAACGAGAGTGTACTTACGCGTTTTCGCACAAATTCAACTCTTTGCGCACTTTTCGTTTTGTTTTTTTTTTGCATGTACAATTTTTTCCATAGTGCCTAGAGTAATGAAGTAATGAAAATGGTACTAAACACTGTGTGTAGGAATCATATAATTTATGTAAAATGTATGAAGTATTATTTTTTTGACTAGACTGAGTAAGGACGTGGTGGATTCCAAATTTTTGGAATATTTTCGAATAAGACTTGACGTAGGTCAGTTATTTTTCAGGACGTATTGTTATTTCATCCTCCGACCTGCACGTTTCGCACTGTGATAGTGGGTTCTTCAACGGTTTCCTCGTGGTTCTGAGTCTAATTACTTTATTATCAATGTAACCGTTATGTACAGGAATGTGCAGTTATGGAACACGATGAAACTTTCGCTCTCACTCGCGTTTTTTTTACCCGCGAGTGCCTACAGTGTTGTTTAAAGTGAATATTTACATAGTCTAAATATTCACCTTAAGAAACACTGTAGGCACTCCCGGGTAAACTATTACCTGCCCAGTCAGATTTTAGTACAGCTTTTAACTTTAAAACTTTGAAACCCAGCAAGTTGTGATTGATTCTCAAAGTCATAGGCCGCATGATGATACTCATACAAATTTCCCTTCACATCGCACGGAGAAAACTTTAATCAACAAAACGGGCTTTACGGTCCTTGCCTCGGCCTGGGGTGATTTCAGGGCCGGACCCAG
>NW_026267363.1:166837-169284 GCF_000697945.3 Frankliniella occidentalis | reverse complement strand
GAAAGAGAGGGAGAAAGAGAGAGAGAGAGAGAGTGGCGGAATTAAAAGAGTTGTAGAGTTTTGTTATCAGTATTTTTGTACAGTCTTTACGAGGTTATTGCGCATATCCTTTGGGAACAGCAGGGGTCGTGACTTCCTGTCGCTGGAAGATTCCTGCGTGGGGCAGGCCCGTGCGCGCGCCCGACCCGTGTCAGTGGCAGCACGCTCCCCGCGCCGCGCCTCGCCGGCCGGGGCTGGGGGGTTCACTCAGTCTTGAACCACCCGGCCGGCCGCGCGCACCGCGAGCGAGGCATCCGGCACACCGCGGGCCAGAGCGGCTCAGAGGCAGACGGACGCGGTACCCGCTCGCCGCGACCAAGTATACCTTGCAATGTACGTGTGGAGGACAAAAGTGTGCACCCTCATCTGAACCCCTACTCGAGTTGCCTCCCCCTGCTGTGTGCGTTTTGGTCCTTCTGAGGCAGTCTGGTACCTTAGGCATACGCTCGGCACATCCTTTTCCCCCGGGTCATTCGGCAAAGAACCGGAGCTCGGCGCCTGCGAGACTCGGGGTAGGCGAACCCGCAGTACACGCGTGCGCAATATGTGCGATGTTGCCTACCTACCGGTAGAGGGTGGCAAAAGAAACTGAAGGTCAACGAGGTTAGGGGTTGTTGTGGGGTTGGGGGTGACATGACACTTGCGAAACTAAAGTTTTTGACACATCACTCAACTCGATTGGACACCGGAAAAAATGTCGCACTGCGCATACCAAGGAGAACGTCATAGTCAAAGTGTTGTCATTTTGACCCGATTAGTCAAAATCTAGTCCCCCCTCCCAGGTAGGAACTTGGACGTCAAAGTGACCTGCACAGGCCCTATTTCGACCCCGCTCAGACTTTGTGTTCTCACTACGCATCTGTCAGCGGTTGGACCTAGTGTGGCACATCACCGAGGTGTTTTGACATATCTATAAACTTTGAACGCGTTGTGCAACCTTTTCCCGATGTCCGATCAAGTTGAATGAGGTGTCAAAAATTATAGTTTTGCATGTGTCACGTTAATAATTAGAGCCCGCCCCCCTCTAACCTAGCAAACCTTCCGTTTTTTGCCACCCTCTAACCTACCAGGCGCTTTAAGGGCTCACAGATAGGCCTTCAATTTGTCCGATACGTGCTGATGAATGATGGACACGTGCGTACACTGTAAAATGCTGACGTCTAAATGCTTACAAAACGTTACAAACAATTTTCGTTCTTTATATTGCAAGGAAATTGTTTGTATTGCAAAGCGATTGTTTGCAAGGCTAGGAAGGTTTTTACGAACAATCGCTTTTCATTTACGAGCTATTTGTTCGTAAGCTAACGAACAATTAGCTCGTAATACAACGCTTTAAAATCCTTCGTAAGCTACGAAGGTTTTAGTTTGCATTTACGAACCAATTGTTCGTAAGCAATTAACAATGTACTTTCTGGGCGATCGCTGAATGAGAAGATCCCGCGTGCCCTATAATGTGTCAAAAGAAATAAAACATGTCGAAAAGAGAATGCAATGGGAACACAATGATTGTTTCTAGTTTTTCAAAGTGTCAGAGAGACGGCTCATGATCAGTATCGCTTGAGGAGGTGAGTGCCAGCCTTTGGGTCTCGTCCGGCCGCATCAGCGCCTGCCGGTGCAGCACCGAAGGAAGGCCGGTGGGCGGGCAGCGCGCGCCACGCCCCGCCACCCGCCAGCATGCCCACCGTAAGTCCAAGGTGGTCCAGCGCCTGGTCGCCACCGCCGCTTCCGCGTCCCTCAGGGCGGGAGACGCACGCATGCACGCACGCACTAACAAACGCACACTCGCACACAGATTGGGCATGCAATCCAAAATTTCCCAGAAAATATTCCAGAAACAAATCGAAAAAGTATTGGAAAAATTTAGATTTTTCGTGATTTTTTTTTAGTTTTTTTAATCTTCAATTTTTTCAAAAAAAAAAAAAGAAAAAAACACATACTGTCTTGGACAATTAAAATTGCCAGGTCGGTCGCACCAGCGCAGCTCCGGTGAACCCCTCCGCCTTGCACTCCGCTCCGCCGCGGGCCGATTTTATTTGGAATCCAGCGGGTGCGCGGGGCCGGTGCACGCCGGTGCAGTAACCTCTCCGGTCAACGTCCTCGTCGCCCTGCCCTGCTGCAGGCTGCACGGCCGGCTTGCGTCTCGTGGCTCGCGCACTGCCACGCCGTTTTGTTTCAGAAGTCTGCAATTATTCAATGTGCACTGCACTTCAAAAATTATTAGTTTGTTTGAGGAAAAATCTAAATCAAGAATCTATCTTGAAAGCAGATGATACCAATTTAATACCATAGTAAACCTGTGCTTTAATATTCATAGAATGGTTTTTATTTCTAGTGGTTTTGCATAATTTTTTGATGTCTTACTTGTTTCTTTGACAGTGATTATTATAAAGACTTGTGGTAGTGTAGGG
>NW_026267363.1:164684-166313 GCF_000697945.3 Frankliniella occidentalis | reverse complement strand
TAGTTATCAAAAATCGTAAAAGCGGTTGTAGTCCCTTTAAAAAAACTCATTATTATCATTATCGATTTCTTTTCGCATTAAAATGGGTCGCGGAGATAGATATGTGCCCGCGGCCGGCCGGGTGGCTCACATCAGCCAGAGGCGGCCGGGTACGAGTCGGCTCACATGAGCCTTGGGGTGCGGACCGCAGACACCGCAGACACCCCGCCGACTGATTATAATCATACTGCTGCATCGGCTCCATCATCGGCCGCCGGCCCGCACAGTATAGTGTAGTTCGGTCCACGGGAGGCTGGGGGGGTCTATTAGGGTTGGAAATTCCCGAAAAAATAAGGGAACTTTGAGTGGGAAGCCCTGGAAAGTTTCCGGAAAATTTCAGGAAAAAAACCGGAAAATGTTCGGAGGAAAAGGAAAAATTTCCAAGACTTCGGAAGTTTTCTGTTATTTTCCAGAAATGTTGAGAATTTTTCGAAAATTTTCCGGAAAATTTTGGTAATTTTCAACTTTACGGAAACTTTCCAGGACTTCGGGTTTACATCTTGGAATGGCGAGAAATAACACGGCACCCCACAGAAATGCACGCACGCATGCGTAATGTACACACATGAGAGTGTGGCCTCCGATGATCCGTGCCGAAGTCGAGGTCGACACTTTTATCGCCTGGCCAGGCCAGCGTGTACGCGTGTATGCAAACAGAGGGGCGTTTCGGACTGTCTGTGTTTTTTTTGTATGTTTTTTCACGGCATATCCTGGAATTCTTACTGAACTTTTTTTCACTATCCAGGCTTGGCATTCGGACATTTTAAAATGTCTGAGTAAAAAGCTAACGAACAATTGGTTCGTAATCCAACGCTTTAAAATCCTTCGTAAGCGACGAAGGTTTTAGTTTGCATTACGAACCAATTGTTCGTATGCAATTTACAATGTACTTTCTGGACAATCACTGAATGAAAGATCCCGCGTGCCCTATAATGTGTCAAAAGAAATAAAAATTGTCGAAAAGAGAATTCAATGGGAACACAATGATTGTTTCTAGTTTTTCAAAGTGTCAGAGAGACGGCTCATGATCAGTGTCGCTTGAGGAGGTGAGTGCCAGCCTTTGGCTCTCGTCCGGCCGCATCAGCGCCTGCCGGTGCAGCACCGAAGGAAGGCCGGTGGGCGGGCAGCGCGCGCCACGCCCCGCCACCCGCCAGCATGCCCACCGTAAGTCCAAGGTGGTCCAGCGCCTGGTCGCCACCGCCGCTTCCGCGTCCCTCAGGGCGGGAGACGCACGCATGCACGCACGCACTAACAAACGCACACTCGCACACAGATTGGGCATGCAATCCAAAATTTCCCAGAAAATATTCCAGAAACAAATCGAAAAAGTATTGGAAAAATTTAGATTTTTCGTGATTTTTTTTTAGTTTTTTTAATCTTCAATTTTTTCAAAAAAAAAAAAAGAAAAAAACACATACTGTCTTGGACAATTAAAATTGCCAGGTCGGTCGCACCAGCGCAGCTCCGGTGAACCCCTCCGCCTTGCACTCCGCTCCGCCGCGGGCCGATTTTATTTGGAATCCAGCGGGTGCGCGGGGCCGGTGCACGCCGGTGCAGTAACCTCTCCGGTCAACGTCCTCGTCGCCCTGC
>NW_026267363.1:150563-163824 GCF_000697945.3 Frankliniella occidentalis | reverse complement strand
AGTTTTGATTTGGAGCTTCGAACAATTCACTGATCTCAAAATTTTATCATCTGCTTTCATAATTATTCTTTCCTTCAAAATAAACAAATTGCTCATTTTTGTTTTGTTTTTTTTGTATATCACTTTGTTATTTCTGTGACAGCGGCATCACCTAGTGGCCCCGGCGGCCATGGCCTCGGCGGACAAGGGATCGCCCGAGCGCGGCGGCGGCGACGGCTCGGACAAGCGTGAGTCTCTGTTCACACATCCCCCGGTCGTGCAGCGGCCGCTGTTTTCGTCATTATTGCCTCCGCGATAACCACCAATGTAATGCGAGGAGCAATAAAAACTTGGCCTTCCGCAGCGGCCGGGTCGTCGCCCACGGTCCGGACGCGCTCCGGGGAGGTGCGGGGCCTGCGCGAGCGCACCCACCACGGCACGGTCTACTTCAGCTTCAGGGGCGTCCCGTACGGCGCGCCTCCCACCGGCGAGATGCGATTTAAGGTGAGGAGTCCACCACGAGGGTCCCTTCACCATAATTGCAAGCGTAAACAATTTTTCTGTTTTTTCTTGATTTTTTTAAAATCTGACTCTCTGATTTTTCTGATTTCCTCCATTTTTTCTGATTTTTCTGATTCTTCGGATTTTTTTAAAATTGATTTTTTAGGGTGTGTCCACTGTTTTTTGCAGTGCCCCCCCCCCCTTCTCTCTCCTACCCTCTCCCGCGCCACATATTACACGTTGTTGTCATGCCGTTTTAGGCGCCGCGGCCCGCTGAGCCTTGGACCGGGGTCCGCGACGCGACCAAGCCGGGGCCGCCCAGCTACCAGGCCTTTTCAATCCCACCCTTTGGTCCGGTAAGCGCACTACTGCTAATTGGTGGAAAAAAATGTCCACCTAGGGTCTAGTGTTTGAAGCCCTGGAGAGTTTCCAGGAAATTTCCGGGGAAAAATTGAAAATTTCCCAGATTTTGGAAGTTTTTTGGATATTTTCCAGAATTTTTCGGAAAATTTCACCTGAACTCAGTCAAGCAAACAGACGCCACGGTGCAAGTTGGCAGTTACACTAAATTGTCCTGTGACATTCAGAGAGCGGGCGATTCCCACGGACGAAGGTTTAAGCGAATGAACCTCATTTTGCAGGCGTCGTGGAGCAGGCGGGAGGTGGTCTCCTTCATCAAGACGGTCCCCACGCTGCTGCGGGTCGGCATCCAGCTGCTCTCCGCCTCGGAGGACAGCCTGTACGCCAACGTGTTCACGCCGCAGGTGAGGGAGGAGCTGAGCTGGTCGGGGCGGGCGCCTGGCGGGTAGGCAATCGGAGCGGAGCTGCGCGCGCGAGTCCTCGGGTTGCCTACCCTGCCCTTCGCAGGCGCCCGCGCCGCGCCCGCCGGCGGGGTGGTGAAATCGACTCGACAAATGAATCGTTTCTGGCTGGGGATTCGCAGCTCCCGACGACGGGCAGGTGCAAGCCCATGCCCGTCATGGTGTTCATCCACGGCGGCGGATTTCGGCTGGGCGACGGCGACTTCCTGTACGGCCCCGATTACCTCATGGACGCTGGCGGGCTGGTCCTCGTCACCTTCAACTACCGCCTCGGGCCCATGGGTACGGACGCGCTCCACGTCCTTGCAGCAATTACGAAAATTTTCCGGAAAATTTAAAAACTGTCCTAGGAAAAAAAATCGAAAAAAATTGATATATTTACCACACAGACCTTTTTGGAAAATTAAAATCCCTCCTATTTCCACGTATCGTCCTAGGCTTCCTGTCCGTGGGCACGGAGGCGGCGCCGGGCAACGCGGGCCTCAAGGACCAGGTGCTGCTGCTGCACTGGGTGCGCGACAACATAGCGGCGTTCGGCGGCGACCCCAACCAGGTGACCCTGGCGGGCGAGAGCGCGGGCGGCGTGTCCGTCCACCTGCACATGCTGTCGCCGCAGTCCAGGGGCCTGTTCCACCGGGCCATCGCCTCGTCCAGCCTGGCCGGCAGCGAGTGGGCGCACGAGGAGAACCCCCTGGAGCACGCGCGTCAGCTGGCCAAGCACCTTGGCGTCGAGGACTCGGACCCGGACGCCATGGTGCGGAGGCTGCGTTACCTGCCGGCGAGGGACATCATCCGCGCCTTCGACTCGCACATGCACCACCCGTTCGTGAGTAGCCCGTCCCGACGTACGCTTATTGATTTTATGGTGAAGTACCGCCCGGCTGGGTCCGCCTGACCGCTCTGCTTGTTCTGTTTCATAGACTCCTCGCCTCAGCCTGGGCATGTACTTCGTGCCCGTGGTGGAGCCGCCGCACCCGGGCGCCTTCCTCACCGAGGACCCCCTCCGGATGCTGGCCGAGGGCAAGCAGGTCCAGATGCCGTTCCTGACCGGCCACAACAGCAGGGAGGGCCTCCTCATCTTCCTCGGTGCGTTCTTCGGTCCCCCGTTAGCAAGGTTTGGGGTTGGAGGTCCTGGAAAGTTTCCGGAAAAATAAAGGAAGATTTCAGAAGAGAAAATTTCCCAGTCCCTGAAATTTACCTAATTTTCCGAAAATTTTTCGAAAATTTCCTTATTCTTCCGGAAATTTTCGGAAATTTACAACCCTAGCAAGGTTTTGCGCGTTGCCGCGGGCGATTCCTCGATCACACTCTTGCCCCAGGCATCGGCGACGGCAAGCTGGGCCCCAAACCCCGCCGCAGGCAGAGGGCCTTGATGAGGAAGTGCGCGAAGCAGCGCCCCGAGGCCTTCCTGCCGTGCGACTTCCACCGCGGCCTCGACGCGGCCGACCGGGACGCCGTCGGCAGGGAGGTGCTGCGGCACTACTTCGGCGAGGAGGGTCCCGGCCCGGACAAGTTCGACGAGTTCATCGACGTGCGTATGCAGTCATCAATGCTTGACGCTAACCTATGGCGGCGTTTTTGTTGATGCAAAAACCGTGTGTGAGTTTGCTGACGTAGTTTTGCCCGCGACTGAATATGCCGTGTGTCGTTGATCTGCTCGCAGCTCTTCGGCGACACCATGTTCGCCATCCCCGTGCTGAGGGGCAGCGGGGCCCACGCTGCCAGCAGCACCGCGCCCGTCTACCACTACTACTTCAACCACGACGGCGAGCTGGGTGCCTTTAAGGCCACGTTCAAAGCGCACGATTATGAAGGTAGGCGCAGGCAGGCGTGTACTGTCCATGTAACATGTCACTAGTGGAAAGTGAAAAGGGCGTAAGTCCAATGGTGGACTTCAGCTATTTTCATTTTTCACCAGTGATGTGTGAGCCAGACGCTAGAAGACATACTCATTATTCCCAGCGCATATTTTTTGTTTGTCTTCACACGTCGAAAGAATCACTCAAATTAATTTTTTGACGCAAAATGTCAACTACGACCCTATCTCCGACAGGTGCCTCCCACGCCGACGACCTCGGGTACCTGTTCCGGAGCGGCAGCCTGGCCGCGTGTCACCGGCGCCCCCTGCACCGCGACGAGCAGTGCCGACGGAACATGGTCACGCTGTGGTCCAGCTTCGTCAGGACGGGGTAAGGGCCGCGGGCGGCGCACCATCTTGGGGGCCGTCTAGAAAGTACACGCGCCCAGGGCATTCGCCGTATACGAAACTGTCCAGTTCAGCCTCTGCAAGCTCTCATGGCGCCTGATGGGTAGGCAACGTCTCGCCTGCAGTGCACGCCTGTATTGCGGGCTGGCCTACCCTACACCCCGCAGGCGCCTAGCTTTCGAAATTTTCCGAATGGATCCAAGAAAAAAAATAGTGACGTATTTTCTGGACGACCCCCTATACCCCAGTGAGAAGTGGACACCCCGCATCACCGCGACATCAAAATGACATAAATAGCGTATAACTAAGCTATGTCGCAAAAAATAGCCATCAAGCTAAAACAAAATAACTATGTAACTAAACATAGCTAAATTTTTACGCTGGCCGAATAAATAGTTATCCCTCATTTAGCCAGTAGTTTAGCTATGCTGCTCATCATTTTTTTCCGTGCAGATTTCAGGATCATCTGTGACCATTGAGAGTTCTTTGCCTGCAGGGTACCCACTGCAGCCGGGTTAGAGGGTGATGCGTGGACAGCTCGATCCGCACAACAACTGCGATTCCTCGAGATCTCCGACAAGCTAGTCATGAGGACGGGGGCGCCGTACCCGCGCCTTTCGTTTTGGAACGACATGTACAAGAAATATTTACACGTCAGCTTGTTTTAGAAATGATGTGTGTTCAACGTTTGAACATATCGCTGCGGAACTGATTTGAAACATTATCCCACCCAACTTGAGGCTGTGACTTCCAACTTGTTGGACCAAAGTTTTATCTAATTATCATTCAACCACAAAAAGATTTTTTTCAAAATAAAATAGTGAAAATAGCTTGTTTGAGCTTTATTGTATGAACACAAATGACCAATATTTTATCACTTGACTAGCAGCAGCAATTTGAAGAACTGACAAAACTTCCAGGCATACATATATTGTAAAAAGAAGGCAAGTATTTAATTTGCTTCTGGTCACATCACAGGTCTAAACACAGGTCCTATCTTCAATCCTTACTTTGAAAAAATCCTTGCTACACACAGGACTTACAATGTATGACATTATTATTTCCCCCAAAATTTATATCGCACAATATTACAGGACAACAAATTTTAAATACCTAGTTTTACAACAGCATTAGTGTTATATAATATTCTGTTCCAATCCAATTTACTGGAGACTGGAGGTGAGAAAGTGTAGACTGGTCAGCATGTGTATTGGATGATGTATGGAGTTTATAATTATGAGATAATTTAGAAACATCTAGTATTTAAGACACAATGTCTATCCATATAGATAGGTACACTTTGCAACATCTGAATCAGAAGTATCCAATGCCAGAGTGTGTTGCATTAAAACAATAGTTCCTAGCAAGCTTTTCTAAATAGTACAAAAAATATACGATTAGACATTACCATTAGCAACTCTTTACAACCAAGTGATTATAGGAAAAAGTTGTCTGCTCAAACACACTAAAAATGTAAATTATGATATGTGATGGACAAAATCATCATACAATTACGCCTGTAACTTTCATATGAAATATGCATATTTATAGAGATAAACAGATGTTTCTAAATTAAGCCACACCAAGGACAATACTTGTTATTGGAACTTCATGAAAGATGAAAGGAGAGGTACAGAAAGAATAATAGTAGTCGAGCTTATGAGTACTGTTTCCCCTCCACAACTTTATTAAAAGTAGTAACACTAATGTAAGCTATCAAACTCCAGACCTGGAAATTATGTGATACAGAGGTTTGTGGGTGTGGGCATCACAACAGCCATTTCCTTGAAAATGTAAAGGTTTTCAAGATTTTGTATTTGATTCCCATTCCCTACATGTATGGTCACAACTATTGCATACTTGTACCAAATTTGGTTCAGAATGAGTATTATATCAAAGGACGTGGCAGTGTCTGCACATATCACAATCATCCAAAAATCAAATTTAATAGTCGAACTTTTTACCCAATGACTACTCCCTGATGAATACAGGATTTAGTCAAGGATCTACATGAAGGCACCGCTCTGCCACACCACACATCAGAAAGGGGGGCAGAGGACAATATTGAAACTAAAAAAATGTAAAACATAATTTTCAATAACCATAGCAAAACATGAACTTAAAAGAAAGCAAATTACATCCAAATACACTCAACTGCAAGATTAATTGGACCATATTGTAAACACTAAATTGATGTGAGCAAATGATACAGTTTCAGTTAAGACACAAGAAGCAGGGAGTTTTGAAATTTGCAGTCTTAGAGAATTGTGCCAAATAATGTTCAAAATCAAGTAAGTAGACTTCAACAATACAAGTGATATTTGGATGCTATTTAACAAGGCACTGATGAAAAGTCCAATTGAGGAAATCAGCTGATGGAATATATCACAATCTTATAATAATACTAAAATCCAGAGTTAAAAGAAAGTTGGGTTTGAGAGATTATTATGCATTGTCATGACTCACTAAATTAATGGAGAACTTAAGCCTTAAATTAATTATTCACCCCCTAATAAACAAACTTCGACCAAAATTAAATGTTTAATCTCCAAATTAGTTATTAAGAAAAAAAACTGAAACTTAAGCAAACAGCCATGACTAGATTTTACATTTAAATGTTCTTCTACATTCATATGTAAAAGTCTAAAAAATTTACATCAACCTAACTTAGCAAACCAATTGCAGCCTTACAACTACAGCATACAGTGTGACTTACAGAAAGCGAACTGTACTACAACAATCAGTCATTTGGTGGAAAAAATATCACAAAGCAATAAATAGTTTTGCACTTTGCACACAGTATCAAGGCTGAGATATCGCATAAAGTGCAAGCTACAGGAGACATTTGTGACAAAATTTAGAGTATACAAAAAAAAGAAAAAAAAGAAAAAAAAAAAACTTCTTAGACAAAAAACTGACGGGCTAAGAATGAAAATGATATTTGCTCAGCCTGAATGTTGAGATGTCAGATGATAAAAAATTGGAAAAGTGTAAAGCAGTACAAATACAAATTGGACTTTGACAAATGTTAAGGAGAACATTCTGAACAATTGAAAAAAAAGTACAAATATTGTTTTTAGTCAGTGATGTCAAGATCAGACAGTAAACATTATTAACTCAACAGTTTTGTTCCTGCTCAGCAAATTCACACCTGGCAATACTGCAAACCATATAACAATTATAAAGTGAATGAAAGAAAAAATGGCATTGCCACTGCACAGAAACAGGTATGGTAATCAAATGATTACATAATCCTCATACTACACAATCTAGCCGGAAGAGCTAGTTAATGACAAACATTATTAAGTGAGCATTGAGTACGGACATTCAGGTATTCAGATACTTTACTCTGATGATAGGAAAATGGCATGCTAGCAATGTGTATAAACCATTACGCTAACGAAGTCAGTAAAAGTGAAAGCAAGGATTAGAAACAGTCTTCCTGCATGTCCTTGTTGAACCAAATCCAGCATACAGCATCCATTCAAACTAGACACGTTGTCTGCAATTCGGACATGTTGTGGGATAGGGAGAAGCCTGGAAAAAGAAAGATAAAAGGGTTTTAAAATCGCACAGGGAACATACTTCAAAACTGGCAAAAGTGATGTCATTGGCCTTTACCTCCTGCCATTTCTCGATACATCTAATGTGGAAGTTGTGGCCACATGCCAGTATGCGTTGTGATGATGGTTTGAACACAACTTCCTGACAGATACTACATTCTTCCAGTTCATACCTAAAACAACGACAAAGAAATTCTTTTTCAAAACACACCACATCCAAGGGCATGTGTCGAGACCACACTGATGGCAACAACCAACACAAAGCCCCACCAAGAGACAAAAGACCTGCGGACGACTGGCCTCTGTCTTGTTGTTCTAGGCGGAGGGGGAATGCCTACCTGCTCCCGTTTCGGGACCGCTGTCTGCCCCTAGGAGCAGCACCGTGGGCGCCCTCCAGCTCCCTTGCTGCAAAGTAGTAGTACAGCAGGGCGGCCAGGCCGACGCCCGCGGCGCACAGCAGCATCAGCGGGGGTGAGGGCATGTTGGCGAGCTAACCGGGCAGGATGTGCATTGGGGGCCGTACACGCGCGGCTGGAGTGTTCTCCCAAAACTTAACCCTTTTCCTGACAAAAGTGACAACCTTAGGCCCCAGCGCCAACGGCGTTGTTGTTGTTGTTGAGGAGGAAAACAGATTAGCCAACGTGAACTTGCCCCGGGGGCGGGGAATACCCGGCTTGATTGCAGGGTGATCTCAAAACTAGATACCCCAGATGTACAATTCTAGAAGTTGTATCTGCTGAGATGGATCCGAATTATTTTTACCACGTCAACTTTTGAAATTCACATGTATCTTTTTATCCTGTAAGTGTTGGTTATCTTGTGTCACATATTCGCACGCACTAGCAGACGAAATCAACACATCAACCAACGCACACTTTTGGCTTAGAAAAATGACGAAGAAAAGCGTGCCTTACACACAAAGGCAAACCATGGAAATTCGTTTTCGAGACGTACAAAAAGAATGGTTGTGGATTGATGCAGAATCAATCTATCAACGCAGAAAATAATGCGCAATATGAGTCGGTAGAGTGGCAAAGTGGGCAAGGTCCGGCAACGTCTGCCCGGTGCATCTAGAATCTTGCCAACCTTGCGAACCTTGTGAAGAATCTGGGACCAATGGTTTTAAGCAAAAGGGTGTTTAATTTAATGTCAAATGTGCATCGAATGGGTGATAACAATACAGGACGACTTCCATTTCTTTTTCTGATCAAAATTCAACGTTTTGGGTGTTTTTCTTATGAGTGTGAGTTGGTAAAATTCTCTCTAGATTGTCGTCGCCGTCGCCGTAGTATAGTAGATTTCATGTAGACTGTCAAACGAAGACTGATCTTAATATTTTTGAAACTGTGTGAAGCTTGCTCTAAAAGAATACAGCAGAATGCTTCATGCAAGTTTTCAGGTGTCCTGGTTTCATGTTATTTACAGCCAGTCAGTGACAATTAGTGTTTAGTGATTGCAGCCAAAGCTGTCATCTGGTCACAAAGGTTATGTTTATGCACCTTAAAAAATGGATAAACAAAGGTATGAACCTTGTATTTAGCATTTTTGGTGATTTGTTGATTTTTCTGGTATTCCAACGCGAACACTTTATACATTCCTTAAGTTTCTTGTACAATTAGGATACTTCTTACTAGTTGTCATCTTGTCTCTTTTGTATTTTCCCTTGTACTTACACAAACTTGAGATTTAATGCCCTACTTTCTTCTGCAGATTTTCACTTTTGCTCCTTGAACCTGGAGAAATTTACTTCGAGGACTTCAGTGTTGTTTTGCTTCCTAGTACCACATTGAAACGTCAAGATGGTCGCCTTAAATTGTGCTCAAAGTCAATTGTTTTTGATCCAAAAGATCTCACAAGACCCATCATCAAAATACCAATAAAAGACTGCACATCCATCACGGAGTTGCCTAATAAATTAAATGAGTAAGTGTCATCACAAGTTCATTAAATTTCAGCTTGAATATACCAAGTTTAGTATTCCTCTTTATTTTATTTTCCCAGGAAAGAAGAAGGAAATGGAGGAATATCTATTGAAACAAATCAGCATGTTACAATGCTTGATGGAAATATTGTGGCTCCGTATACTTTTCATCACGTAAGTTTCTACAGGTTTGGTTTCCTGAAACTCATCTGTTCGCAAGTACAGTAACTGGTGTCTTTTTTTCCTCTTTTAGTCCAAGGAGAAATTTCAGTTTGTTCTTAATTATGCAAATGTCCGAAGTTGCATTGCACAAATATCCCAACTACATAGAGCCTCAACTCTACCACTGGCCGATCAGAACACAATGGTAATAATTAACAGAAGCCGATATAATTGATAATGATGAGAGATTTACCTGTCTTTTCATAGTTTCATAGATTTAGCTGTTCAATAAACATTCAAATATGTTGTTGCAGCTTGCAGCCATTACATTTTCAAGGCAATCTCGAATGGGCTTTGATGCCTTATGGCTTGAAGACCTGTATGAAACACGTGTCATTGAAACTCAGGGCAGCAAAATCTCCCCACTTGTGGTGAACCCTGGACACATATTGTTAACAGACAGTGCTTTGTATTATCAGCCTTTCAACAATGTAGAGTCTGTAAGTCTGTGATAAACAAAATGCTTTTTTTTTCTCTTGCAAATTATTTTTAATTTACTGGAACTGTTTCCTTGTTACTTCTCAGCAAAAATTCTTTGTTTTTATTTCCAGCAACCTGTTCTAAAAGTGAGGCTAGCAGACATGAAATCTTTAGTTAGAAGACGTTTTTTATTACAACCTGTGGTAGGCAGTGTACTATATATGTATGAATATATTTGGGTAGAGTTAATATATTTTTACTTGCTTGTTACATCACTTGTGTTCTCAACAGGGACTTGAAGTACATAGTAGAGATGGAAATGTTCCTCATTTGTTTCTTGCTCTGAAATCTGCAAGGGAGCGAGATGACTTGTATGAAGGAATTATGAATCAGACCTCTGTTAACTTAGATGATCTCCAACAGGAAGCTGTGATGTTGCAATGGCAACACGGTGTCCTATCAAACTATGACTATTTGCTGTATTTGAACAGGTAGTGTCAATGTGCTTAACTCATTGTGCTCCTCTTATGGCTTTGCTTTTTAATGTTAATTCTATCTTTGTATCATTTTAATCCCAGTTTAGCAGATAGAACCTTTAATGACCTAACACAATATCCTGTGTTTCCATGGGTGGTTGCTGACTATACATCTCAAACCCTTCAAATTGATGCTTTTAAGACATATCGAAATCTTCAGAAGCCAATTGGTGCTCTTAACTCGGAACGATTGGAGAAACTAAAGGTATACTGTTACATAACACATATTGTTTCTGAGAGATTAAGGTTGAACAAAACATTAGAAGTTAAACAGTAATTTTTTCATTAGGATCGGTTTAATGAGATGCCAGAACCAAAGTTTATGTATGGCTCACATTACTCAACTCCAGGATTTGTTCTTTTCTATTTGGTCCGGAAATTTCCACACTACATGCTCTGTCTTCAGAATGGAAGATTTGACCATCCAGATCGTATGTTTAATAGGTATGTTTTGTTTTTTAAGTTTCCTATTTATTTATTTTTTTCAGTTTATGTGTAGTGCACTATTTGGAAAAAATTCTTCTTGTTGTCTTGCTATTGCCTGACCTCACAGTGTTTCGGATGTTTGGCGGAATGTACTTGGGAATTCCTCTGATTTTAAAGAACTTGTCCCAGAGTTTTATGACACCAGTGGAGGAGGAGACTTCCTTACAAACAGATATGGAATTAATTTTGGCTACCGACATGATGGGACCAAAGTCAATGATGTCACTTTACCTCCATGGGCTTCAAGTAAGCGGCTGGATTTTTATTTTTCAACCAAATTTTAGAAGCTGCAATCTTGCTGATTTCTTTCCTCTTTGATATGGCAGGTCCCTCAGATTTTGTTAATAAGTTAAGAGACGCTCTAGAATCAAGCTATGTATCTCAAAACCTACATTCTTGGATTGATTTAATTTTTGGCTATAAACAAACTGGTGAAGCTGCTGTAAAAGCCAATAATGGTAAGATTTCTGATATTTGTTTACTTTTTTTCTGTTCTATTTGAATTTCTGAAATTCTGAGTATTTTTCTGTTTTATGCCTGTGATTTTCTTTTAATTTTTTTTGCTAGTGTTTTATCATCTATGCTATGAGGGTTCGATTGACCTTGGAAGTGTAACTGACTCTGCCCAGCGTCATGCTCTTGAGGTCCAAATAATGGAATTCGGTCAAATTCCTAAACAAGTTTTCAAGCATGCTCACCCCAAGAGAATTGTTCACAGTCCCTTGCAACATCTTCTCATGAACCGTACTGTCTCAGAGGCTTCAGAAGATTCTGGTAATTCTCTTTCCCAAGATCAAATGTTATAGAATTTTCTTTTTGCATTGTGTTCTAGATTTCATGATTCACATCAGAAATTTTTTTGGAATGCTTTTTGTCTGATGCATTGTTATTTTTTTCAGAAAGTACCATACTTCTAGAGAAGGCAGCCACTTTTCAGGCTCATAGAGAGTTTGTGAGGTCACTCAAACTTATTAATGGTGGGGATGCAGTGGCTTCTGTTGGAAACGACGGAATTCTCAAAGTGCACTCTCTGGTCGAGTGTCGCCTTGTACACAGTGTGTGTCTAGCTCCTACTCCGTTATCAAGTGTGGTTTCTGTTCCCGGAGATCATCGCTTTATTGTAGGATCCTTTGATAACTCTGTGTAAGTAAAACTCATAAACCATTCCATTTATTCCTGCCTTGTTTCTGGCTGTCTTATCGTTTTTCCGTTCTCAAGGGTGGTGTATGATGTCCAATTTGGCCGAGTTTTGGACAAACTGGTATGTCATGAAGATGCAGTTTCCTGTCTGGGGTACTGTGGGGATAGTGCTGACAACAGCGTAATGGTGACAGGCTCATGGGATTGTACTGTGCGTGTGTGGAAAAAGTTACCTGTTGATCAAAGGGAATGGAAACAACTAAGACCAGCTAATTCACTGGCTGCCGAACTTGATCATGACACACAAGTAGTTTGTCTTTGTGTCAGCAGGTAGGCTATTAATTTTAAATACGTATTTTTTGTGTTCACTGTACATTTCATATATTAACTTTTAATGACTTGCACATCATAGAAATGGAAAATTACTTGCCACTGGTTGTGAAGATGGTACTTTATTTGTCTGGCATTTGGAAACACACACACTACATCTCAATCTTCCAGGTAAATAATTATATAAATATATGTATTTATAAATATACAAATTTTTCAATCCTCAGAATACTAGTTAAGATCTCAATTTTCAGGACATGATGGAGCTGTGGCTGCCTTAGAAATAAGCAAAGATGCATCTCAGTTGGTATCTTGCGGAGCAGCTGACAAAATGATGAAAGTCTTTGATTTAGCAAGTGGTATGCTTGTGTGCAACAAAGAAATGAAGCAAGGTTTACGGTATGGAACCATAGTATTCACAAAATTTGAATTCTCCTAGTCCTCTGTGGAGACCACTGCTCTATTTATATTTTTCCATTTTTTGTTTTGTTTTAGCTGTGTGGCCTTGCTTGATCAATATTTAGTTCTGGGTGGATCCTCTGGTTTACTGCAGTTGTGGGATTTTCGGAAGGTTCATCTTGTTCAAGAAATTGAAGCACATCTAGGTAAAACGAAATTCCGCTTGTAGCTTATTGCTTTCCATAGATTTGGCAAACTTTAAAAGAATTTATTTGTCACACAGGCCCAGTCTCTGCCGTGGCCGGTCTTCCAGACTGCACTGTTGTCGTTAGTGGTGGAGAAGATGGGTCAGTTATAGTGTGGCACCCATCAGAAAAGTAAAATATTGCCAACTATCCAAATAATGATATTTACCTGTGATTTATTACCATATTATGCAATTTTTAATTACCCTTTCATATGGTTGTGATGAATTTTTAAAATTTAATAATAAACCCAGTTAGGCTACTGATTTTTAACTTTTTATGGTGCTTGCAGTGCCAAATCATTTTAAACAGTAAATGTACATGGTATGTAGATTTGAATTTGAATTAAAAAAATATCTCGAAGTATGAAAATGTTTCAATTTCAACTTGCATCATTGTTACTGTTGCGGGAAACGTTGCCGAGAGAAAGGGTTGGGCATTGATTTGGAGATCCGGGGGAAGTGAAGTAAAGGGGAAGGGGGGTAGGGTGAG
>NW_026267363.1:148110-150418 GCF_000697945.3 Frankliniella occidentalis | reverse complement strand
GGGGGGGGGGCATAGAAGGGAGAAGGGGGCCGCGAGCGAGGGGTGCCTCTCTCGCCAAGCTACCCGCCGTCGGTGACATCGACGTGGTCGCAGCCCTTTGCAGTGCAAGGCCCTCAGGAGACGTGCGCGGTGAGGGTATATATATGTTATGCCCCTGCCAGACACACACAGACGCGGACGCGCGCGTGGACGGGAAGGCTTGGTGCGGATACCAAAGTCTACGGCCCGCAACATTCCGTGCCTTTAGTTTACTGAGAAGGCTCGCGCATAAAGAAGAAGCTGGGCGGCGGCGTTCTGCTGCTCAAAGTAACAACAACGACATATTTTTAAAGAAATGATAATGAAAATTGCACCAAAGTTTGTAAAAAGAGTTGAGACATGCGTAGTGTGTAATAAAAAGAGTGAGGAAGTGGGAAGGCACCTTTCTCTCCGGTAGGGACAGTCTGTCGTCTAAAGAGCGCGTATCTGTGCGTGCGCTAGCCGCCGCCGCCGCGCCCCCGAGCGCACCGAGGTAGACAGGCCCGGTCGGCGCGCCGCCCGCGCGGGTTGCAGAGCCCGCGCCACCCGGGCGCTCGGAGCGCCACACGGAGGGAATGCGCGCCGCCGCGTGACGGTGGTATGTGCCGAGGGGCATGAGCATGCTCGTCACGGGTCGTCACGGGGACGGCACGGGGACGTGTGTGCACGAGAATGGCGATGGTGGCCGAGGCGGGCCGAGCCGGGCCGGGCCGGGCCCCGGGACGCGGCACCTCACCGCTACTCAGAGACTACCCGTCCCGGTTCATCGGCCGCCGCCCCGCCGCGCCACGCCACGCCACGCGTCTGTCCGAGGTACTCAACACATCGCGACGGAGCGGGGCGCGGCGGGGCGCGGTGGGGCGCGGAGGGGCGCGGCGGCGGGGCGGAGCGGGGCGGAGCGCCGGTGAGCTGGAGCTGGTTGCCGCCAGGTGGCGCTGGCGACCCTCCCGGAGCCGTTCTTGAGGTGGCTCCGGCCCCTGGCCCCGCGCCTCGCCGCGCGCCCCCCGCGCCCCCCGCGCCCCGGACCCTTACCTGGCCGCGCTCGCCACGCCGCCGGGCCGGGCCGGGCCGGGCGGCGCAGGCTGGCTAGTCTTGAGGTGAACGCGCCCGCGTCGAGTCCGACCCCCGGTCCCCGGTCTCCCCGGTCCCCGCGACGCGCCCCGGCCAAGAACACTTTGGCCTGAAAAAAAGGCAAGTCAGGAGCCGAGCCGCGAGTGAGTGCGAGCGAGTGCCGTGGTAGTGAGAGTGCTAAGCCGAGTGTACGTCAATGTGCTACTGGATTTGCTAACCTCTACACAAAGCTCAGGTGAGTAAATGAGGATCGCGGGCGCACACGGGCCGCGCGCCAGCCTCCTGCAGGAGGCCGTGGCCTAAAGCGGACCCCAGAACGAGTTTCGCCCCGTGCATTCCTGCCGCAGGCTGAGCCCTGGGAGTGCGTGCGTGCGTGCGACCCTCTTCGCGCACGTCGACGGGGTGCTCCCCCTGCTGCTGGCGAGTGGCCACGCTCTAGGTGCTGCTCGTGCACGCCTCGCAAGGCACTTCGCGGGTCGCTCGTCTAACCCTTTTTAGTTTCGCACCGAATGGGAATAATGAGATGATTGTGAGAGCAAAGTGCGAACAACAACTGTCGTGGCGTTTAGTTCGGGGAGATCCGCACCGCCGCCGAGGGACCTCTGGAGTGAAGGTCTTAATCAGTCAGTGCGCGAACCGCGCGAGGACTAAACGGTCGGCCTCTGGTGCGCCCCTACGAAGTGCACGGCGACCGGCGAGAGCGAGCAGCAGCAGGCTAGCGCCACTCAAGGTGAAGCTTGCCGCGAGAGAGGGTTCTCTCTTCGTCCCCGTCCCCCCCCCCCTCTCCCTCTCTCTCTCTCCTTCTCCCCGTCTTCTTCGCGCGAGCGGTGAAGGGGATAGGCAAAGGGGGCGTCGCTCGTCGCAAATGTCACGCCTGGCGTTCAAGTCTCTGGAACCTTGCGCCCCGCGCCCCCGTCCCGCCCCGCCGCCGGGGCGTGCAGGAACGCCCGGCCCCAGTGCATGCCGATGACGGAATCGTTCGCCCAGGACGACGACGTCGGCGATCGTGAGTGCGAGTACGTCGACGGGATTGACGGGGAGAGGACCCCGTCGACAGGTGTCGTGCTGTTTTACCGCCGCGAGGACGCGGACGAATATGGCAATAAAAGTGACGACGGTCGACGGCGAGCACCTCGCCCCGTCCCGGAGAGAACTAACTGGCCGCCGGAGGACTCGCCGGAGTCGTAAAGAGCTGACGCTTTGCACCTGACACCTGACC
>NW_026267363.1:143635-147802 GCF_000697945.3 Frankliniella occidentalis | reverse complement strand
GTTCACGACTTCTTTCGCTTTCCTCGTACATAGTTGGTCCAAGAAAAAAAAAATAGAAAAAAAAATGAGTCACTCAGGTGGCGGGCGCAAACGCGCGTCACTGGGGCAAGCTTCTTTCTCTCTCTCCCCTCCCTCTCTCTCGCCCTCTCGCGGAGGTTCGAACGGTACTCGCCCACGCGCCTCGCCGCGCCCACGGCGGCGCCCCGGCGGCTCCCTGACTCCTCGGCTTGGCGCGGAGGAAATTAATCTGACGCTTGCCTGTTACTGCGCGTCTGCTGCGTCTAACTGAACGGACTCTGACTGCTGTTTCCTTTCCAAACCTTTTTCCTTTTCCCCTTTTCCTCTGTGTTATCTCGCCGTCTCTTTCAAGTCGGTCCAGAGGAGGGTATGGGGAGACTCTCCCTCTCCCCCTCGCTAGCGCGGCCGTAAGCCTTTTGGAACGGGACGTCGACGCAACATCCGCCGCGCATCGCCTAGCCCTTATGTTCCCGGACACCACCAACACCGTTCTCCCACCGGACTCTCTGGAAGCCTCCGTCGCTCAGCTGGTCGACGAGTACGTACACAAGGCGTGCGAGCGACAGTCGTGTCACTTTCAAAGATACACAATCGTATCCACGTGTTTTGGGTGTATTAATAGGGCATTCCACTGCAGAAAAACCGGGATCCTAGGGAAGAAAGGCAATGACTGCTCGATTTGTTCCCTTTCTGCGCGTTCATTGGACTGACACACCAACGTCATCGTCGACCAATCAGCATTCAGGAGGAAACAGTCAGTCAGTCATGTTTTTCTTCCCGATTGACCGATTGATTGTCTTGCAGCAGAATACCCTCTACCCTTTTACGCCCCGCCCCACCCTTCCCCGTTTTCCCCCTGTTGTCGTGCAGTGTAGTTAGTTGGGTTTGGTTGATATCACCTGTGTGGCTTGTGTTTCAGGCTGCTCCCCCCGCACAGTATATTTTTTTTCCTCGTGGTGCACGGCGGAGTCTGTGGGGGAGGGGAGAGGGGGGGGAGGGGGTCTGGTTGGAGCAGGAGGGAGGGGTTGGGGGCGGCGAGGAGGGTGGCATTGTCGCAGCCGGCGCGGCTGACGTGAGTCAACGCTTTGTGTGACCTCCCCCCCCTCCCCTCCCCTGTCCTCACCTGTCTGAGCGAGGGAGTGTGTCCCCTTCCCCCCCTCCCTCGTCCCGCTGGCACTAATCCCCATAACAAGGGCCCCTTCTGGCCCATGCAGTTGACACCACCTCCACCACCACAACCACCTCGACCACGGCCGCCGCTCTCCTCTCTGTTTCACTCATAAGCAGAGGATGATCGCTGCAGCAGGTGCGCGCGCGCTCCCCGCTCGCTAAGCAGCTGAAGGAGACGACGACGACGACGACGCCGTTGTTCGTGGAAGCACAGCCACCACACTAATCACCCGAGCTTGTACTACTCACGGCCCGTTCTGCCTAGTTGCGTTTCGCGGCTCAGTGTCAAAGTCGTCGTCGTCGTCGTCGTCATTCTCTGCTCGCTTCCACAGGTGGGCACGCGTGGCGTGGGGCCGAGTTGGGCTGCCCCCTCCCCACCGGCCATCACCAAGTAGTGTACACACACACACACACACACACACGGACGGTTTGAATGGCTGCGCGAGGATCAATGACCCTCTGCTCCGTGGTGGTATTGGCCGAGCAGGACTTATACATTGTTTGCTCAGCCTATTAGGCGGATTGCTCAGCAGCACGGCCAGCGCCGCCAGGGTGGCCCGCGCGCCACTGGCTGCTGCTGAGCCTGCTGAGCAGCACAGGTGGAGAGCACCGTTAGGCAGCCCGGCGGCCTGCCCTGCCCCGCCCAGAGCGGTGCAGCAGCGCGCGGGGGTCAGAGGTCACCACCGCCGCCGCGGCGGCGACCGAGCCTCCACAGAGAGGAACTCCTTGGCAAGGAGGGCACTGCCGCGAGATGACGCCGTGGATAGCCTCCTACCCCGTCTGTCTGCCCACACGCCGCTCACGCCGCCGTGCTGCTTGTCGCGCAAAAATATCCTTTTTGGCTCGGCGGTTCATGTGCGAAAGTCATGTAGTATTGCCCGTCGTGCAGCCCGCATGTTTCGCGTTCTGTTTTAGAGGCACTAGAGAAGAGAGCGAGAGAATCGGTGTTCTGTGTTCCCCTTTCGATTGCGGATGCAATTTCATTTGTTGTTGTTGTCGAGACGGTATTTTTTATTTTTTTTCCAAGCAGTGCGCGCGTCCTGGTTCGCCTGGCGCTGCTCTGCGGTGCTGCTGCGCACCCAGGGTCGGCATCGGCCGGCATTGACTGACTCTCGCCCAGACCGAGGAGGCGAAGGCGCGGAGGACGTGGGAAATCATACACACGACAACAAACACACGAAACAAGTGCGCGGCCGAGCGACGCGCACCGTGCACCGCCGCACCCCGAGGAGGAAGAGGAGGAGAAGCAGGAGGAGGAGGAGAAGGAGGACGGAAGTAAGCGAGGAAGGGAAGGGGGAATAAGAGACGGACCAAGGGACCGCCGCCAACAGGTGTGAGGGGAAGGGGAGGGGAGGAAGGGAGGAAGTGAAAAAAAGGGTGAGGAGGGGGAGGGGTGAGGTTGTGTCGGTGAGGACATAGGGGGACAGGTTCATAGGCCCCTTGGGCTTATAGTGTGTGTGTGAGGAGAGACGCAAGGGAAGAGCTCGATTACTTCCCTTTCTCTCAATCGAGCAGCCCAAAGCGTATTCCACTACTGTCTTCTCGATAGCCATACTCCCCGAGCAGGAGGACAAGTTTGTGTCCTACAGGCTGTGCTGCGGCGGCGGCGGCCATGCGTGGGGCTGGCTGTGGGGCTGTGGTTGTGTGGCGTTGGCCTGAACCTGGCCCGGGGCCCGGCCGGAGCTCCGGAGCTCCACAGCCTATATCACTCATTACACCACATTGTGTTTTAGTAATCGCTGGGAATGCGACGTGCGTGCGTGTGTGTCTGTGTGTGAGCCTGTGTGCGCCGCGCCAGTGTGCGTGTAATCTGTGTGTGTGTGTGTGTGTGTGTGAGCGCGCATGTGAGTGAGAGAGGAGGCGGCGGGCGAAGGCTCCCTCTGCTGGCCCTCGCGTTCACGTTCACCTCACCACCAACGCTCATAACGCTGCTCTGATTTTGCCCTGCGACAATTAGCGCATACAGCAGTACATAGTATGCGAATAATTGCGACATCGCGAGACAGAAGCCATATGGGCAAAAGCACTATATACACTACTACTGCATAAGAAGGTGAGGTTTGGAAGGGTGAATATGCTCTTCACGACTGCTGCTTTTCCCGATAGGATAATTTCTTTTCCCTCACCGGAAGCAACACTCTCTGCGCGGTACGCATATTCTTCGCCCCTCCCCCCTCCCTTTCTCTCTGTCTCCATCTCTCTCTCTCACTCACTCTTATCAAAGCGGATGAGATCGGAAGAGTGAGATAGATGGAATGCCGAGAGAGGGAGAAAAAGATATACTTTCACGCATCGGTTAAGTGCATATTACGCGTGCCGAATGCTGTTGTCTTCCTCCTCCCTGGAGCCCCCCCGCGCCCCGCCCCCCAGCGATATGTGATCTCGCTTTCGTTTCGTTTCGCCGGATAAAATTGTGATCCTACCAAGAACGCTCCGGTGGTGGTGAGGTTGGGCGGTCCGCATGTGTGGTGCGCGGTCCAGCAAACGTGAACGTGCCCGCCCGGCCCGGCCCCGCCCCGCTCCATGTGAGACAGTCAGACAGACAGACAGACAGACAGACAGACAGACAGACAGACAGACAGACAGACAGACAGACAGACAGACAGACAGACAGACAGACAGACGCCAAAAAAGTAGGCAAACGGCGGAGTTAGTCGAATCTAGGCAGAATTGTGTCAGGAGTGGCGTATGTATGTTTGCCTATTAGGCAGATGCACAGTCCACTCTACACCGCCGTGAGTGTCCTGCGCTCTTGCCTATACTTTTACGGCTACCACACTGGCGCATGGCGGCACCCTCCTGCTAGCCGACTGATGGGCACTCGCTCTCTCGCTATGTTGCTCTCGCTATCCGCTTGGTCGTCGTCGAGGAGTGCACCACCACCGTGCTGGCGCGCGCTTCCGCGCCTTTCTCCCGGGCCGCGGTGGGGCCAGCAGAGGCTTGACGAACCAACGGACACCCCTGCTGGGCGCGGCCGCG
>NW_026267363.1:138617-142979 GCF_000697945.3 Frankliniella occidentalis | reverse complement strand
AATATAATTCAAATGTCAGCATAGCAAAAATAAAGGCGGTGGAATGGCACGAGAACTGTGCGTAAGTTGTGGAAATCAAATATATGACAATGTCCAGAGATCCATTATTTGTCAGTGGTGTGGAAAATGGACACATGTGAAAAAAGGATGTTTGGATGATGAAATCATCAAAATGGTTAATGAAAACAAGTTAATCAACCACTCCTGTCAGACGTGCGTGGATGATGAGGTTAGGGAGGACCGCATCAACTATCTCGACTACACGGAAACGGGAGATAACGATGAATTAAATAATTCAGATACAAATGAAATGGCAGAAGATAGGCCGTCAGAAGCAGACACTTCTATTTCCTCAATGGAATCAGATTTGGGAGGAGGATTGTACATGCAGATGAAAGAGATTATAAATGACCTGAAAAATATGTATGAGGAACTGAAAAAAGAAATGAAAACGATGAAAGAAGGGAAGCAGGAAAGAGAGAGGATCAAGGAGGAATGCCACTGCAAAAAAGAAATCTTAGAGCTGAAGGAAATGATAAAGGAATTGAAAAGGAATGGCGAGAGGCAAGAGAAGGGTAGTGAGAAGAAAGATATGAAAGATGAGAGAAAAGAGCTGGGAAGTGAGAAGATCCTGGATGAAACAAGCAAGAAAGCTAAAAACAAAACAAAAATTGAGGAAGTGAAAGCAAAGGAACTAAAGAAACGCAGGAAGGCGAAGACAATCATAGTGGGGGACAGCCATGTCAGAGGACTAATACATGAAGTTAAAAAATTAGAAGAACACACTTTAATAACAATGTCTGGAGCAACGACAGAGGATGTAGCAGGGGCTGTGGATAACTTGAAAAGTAATAATGGCATAGAGGTGCAACAACAGGATACAATGATAATAATGTCAGGAACCAACGACATCAAAATATATGAAGAAGGCAGGAGAGTAAATATGTTCAGAAAAGCAAGAGCCAAGATATTACAGAAAGCTAAAGAAACAAAAGTCATAATAGTATCAGCCCCATATAGGTACGACAAAATGGATACAAAGAATTTGATAGATATATATAATGAGAACTTGTTTCAAATTTGTAAAGAGGAGGCAAATAAAATGGGAGTAACAGATAATGTAAGGTTCCTGAACATAAATGAAATTGTAGAGAAAAACGATTATGCCCAAGACGGAATTCATCTAAATTTTAAAGGAAGGAAGAAACTGATAGAAGAGATTACGAACTCTACCTGGGACTTTAATAATGAAAATAAAGGAAACATAGAGACAATTGACTTGGATTTTTGAATCCAAAGACGAGCAGCAGAAAAGCTGAGAAATGGAAGGGGAACATGAAAAGGATAAAGGAAAATGACGTATTCAAAGTACTACATCTTAATGTGAGATCCCTAAAAAATAAAAGAGCAGAAATAATGAAACTACTAGATGATGAAAATCCTAGCATGGCCATATTTACAGAACACTGGTTAAGAGAAGAAGAACTCGAAAATCTAATTTTACCAGGATATGAAAAGGTGGATGCGTTCTGTAGAAAAAACTCAAGAGGGGGTGGAGTCGTAATTCTCAAAAAGACGGGAATAAATCTTAAAGTAAACCCATGGGATGCTATGAAAAACATCAACAGTGAAGGTCTAATTGAATTGGCTGCTAGTGAAGTGGAAATTAATGGTCAGAAATTGAAAATGATAGGATTGTACAGATCACCCTATGTAGAAGTGGGTTTAACAAGAACAAAGAAGATAGACGATTTTGAGGATAAATTACAAGATATTTTAATGGAGATAAGACAGGATCAAGCCTTCATAGCGGGCGATTTTAATATTGACTTCCTTGATGATACCAAAGATAAGAGAGCAATTTTAAATAATTTAGAATCGGCAGGCTTTTTACAACTAATAACGGAAGGAACAAGGCAAGGGAGAATGAGGAATACGTGCATTGATAACATCTTCGTAAAGGGTGAAATTGGAACATGGAAAGCTGAGGTTAAAGAAAAATGCATATCTGATCATAAACTTCAAGTGGCGGAGTGGAGTATGAAAGAAATCAGCAAGAAAAGAGTCAAAATACAAAAAAGGCTAGTGAACAAAGAAAACCTATGGGTGTTAAAACAACTAATGGGAAAGGAGGATTGGAGGGATCTCTATCAGGAAGGAAGAGTGGATGAAGCATGGAACATCTTCATAGAAACTTTTAGATATAATATTGATATAGCATGTCCAAAAAAAGAAATGACAATCGAGGAGAAAAGAAAAAAAATTATATGGAATAGAGAAATTGAGGAATTAAAAGAAAGAATAATCTGGCAAAAAGAAAGCTTAAGAAAGAAACTGGGAAGAATGAAAGAGACAAAGAATAGGCTAAAGAAAAATAGGATCAGGCTAAGAAAGTTATACAATAAATCAGTAAAAGAGTATTACAAAGAGATGATGGAGAAAGTGTCCACTGATCAAAAAGCAATTTGGAAAATAATTAATACAGCAAACGGGAAGGACAAAGGACTAAAAAATGAGGCAGACAACATATACATAAAGAAGATGTCTTCTGTTGAAGAATAATTTATTTCATAGGACCATTAGTAGCGCTCCCCAAACCCCCAAACCCTCGACAAATACCCCCCCCCCCTCTCTGACTGCGAATAATTGTTTTACATTTGTTTGCAGTCGCGACTGCGAGTAAGGTCTCTTGTCTTGTTCGCAGTCGAGCTGGTAAAATGCTTCGCAACTGCGAATAAGAAAATTTTCTGTGGCCGCAGTCACAGCAACTGCAGATAATCACTCCGAAAAAATAAACAATCAGCAGGAATGGATGAAATATCAAACGAAATTTTGAAAACATGCAAAGAAGAGATACAAGAACCAATCTGTTACTTAACAAATCTAATTATTGAGAAGGGACAATACCCAGAAGCACTGAAATTAACAAAAATAAAACCACTATTTAAAAAGAAGGATAAATACATGCCGGAGAACTATAGACCTGTGGCATTGGTATCATGTTTATCAAAAATTGTAGAAAGCGTAATATTGGAATCAATTACATCCTTTATGAAAAAAAATGGAATAATTAAAGACTGTCAATATGGATATCAAGAACAGAAATCAACATCAGATGCAATCTGCAAATTATTAGAACACATAGATAATGCAAAAAAGAAAAAGAAAAAAGTAATGGCAATATTTCTGGACCTCAGCAAGGCATTTGATTGTGTGGAGCACAGCACCCTATTAGAAATTTTGGAACGATATGGAGTAAGGGGCAAAATGAACGACCTAGTAAGATCATATCTTACAAATCGAAGCCAATTCGTAGAAGTTGAGAAAGTAGAAGGAGAAGTACTAAAAATAGGGAGGTCAGAAATTAAGAAAGTGGAATTTTCAGTGCCACAAGGATCGGTCTTCGGACCCTTTCTATTTATTCTATACACTAATGCCATTCAAAACATAGCAAAAAAATATAATGTCAATGCTATTATCTATGTGGACGACACCAATATTATAGTGGAGGGAGAAGACATCGAATTAATGACGGAGATCGCTAGTAAAGTTATGAAAGACTTACATATGTATTTTAAATCGCTGAATTTGGAGCTCAACTTAAACAAATCTGTATACATGCAGTTTGACAGCAATGATAATGTCATTTTAAAAGTAGATGAATGCACTCTTGACAGAGTGTCTAGCACCAAATTCTTAGGTATTACGGTCTCAGAAAATCTGAAATGGGGTGTCCACATTGAAGGTCTATTAAAGAAACTCAATAAAGGTCTATTCATCATGAACCAGATGGTCAAATGCATGGACAGGGCGACCATGATGAAACTGTACCATGCAAATTTTAATGCACATATGCAATATGGAATCGAAACATGGGGTGATGAAAGGAACAATAAGAAGTGGATAACAAAAGTCTTTAAGAAGCAAAAAAGAGCCATCAGAATAATCTATTTTAGAAATCAAAAAAGAAAATCGTGTAGAGGAATTTTTAAGAAACTTGGCATAATGACATTAGCAAGCATATATATATACAGAATGGCTACTCTGGCAAAAAAAGAACACAAAGATAAGAGAAATGACCAGGTTCACCAGCACGACACAAGAAACAGAAAGGATATGCACTGTGAGGATGGGAAAAGTAGAATGCCACTCAAGAGATCCATTCCAATTTTTAACAAATTACCAAAAGTTTTAAAAGAAAGAGAGGATTTACGGAGTTTTAAAAAGGGAGTGAAGAAGTGGGTTTTAAGCAAGGAATTTTATACATTAGAAGAGTTTTTAATAGGAGATTGGCAAAAAGAAGAAATTGCAAAAACCAGTTATCCGCAAATATAGTGTCTACTCCTGAAGGAGAGCATTAAT
>NW_026267363.1:135862-137232 GCF_000697945.3 Frankliniella occidentalis | reverse complement strand
GTTATAACTTCGCCATACTATTTTCTTGTCTCTTTTATTTATTGCCATTTTTTTTCCTCCCATTTTTGTTTAACGATTCTAGGAGCTAGCGCCCCGCGCTTGGGAGAATTCGCAGAGCATTGTTCGCTATCAGCACGCACTTCCATGCGAGCTGCTGAGTTAGTAAAGGGTTGATAGAAAAATGTCACCGTGGGCCTCAGGCAGTAACAGTATTTTTTTTTTTCTGGTGGAGTGTCTTTGATTACCTTAAGAGCTCTTTTGTCACACCAACCCAAAAGTCAATCACGTAACTAGTGAATCATCCTGAGCCTGGGGGGAAAACGAAGTGAGCCGAAAAGTATTACCCCCCTCCCCGAAGTGAGGTGATTTGTTCGCGGGCCCCTCGCACTCTCTCAACCTTATTTTCGCTTGGAAGCTGCAGCTGCAGCAGCTGGCCGGAGGACCAGGAGAAGAGAAAGAGTGGGGTGCGAGGATTTGAGGAGGTCGGAGAAAGGGGGGGGGGGCAGGTCCCCCGGGTGGGGGGCTACTCTTCGTGCCCCATTACTAAATTGCATCGATCCATCATCCGAATGCTAGGCCCCGCGGGCCGGGCTCCGGTATCTGGTCCAGAGCGGGGCGGCGGTAGGGAGGGGTCCCCCCCCCTCTCTCTCTCACACTCACGCACTCGTCCCGGGCGCGGAGAGTGTGTACGCGCTCGCCACGCAGGCCCCCATCATACCGTTTAGCGGTATAACTTTTTCGTCCCGGAATTATGTAAATTTTATACCTTCTGGCCTTCGTTGGCCGCGCAGCCAGCCGCCTGCTGGCGGTCAGGGCCAGGGGCGTAACTCAAACGGGAAGCAGCAGCGGGGAAGTTCCCACCACCACCGCCCCCGTCGCGCGGGATCCTGTCGGGATCGTCCCCCCATATCCCCTCGTGCAGGTGCGGGCCATACTGCCAGCGCTGTACTCGATGCAGCATTACCCTCTTAGCGGTTAAATGAAAAAGGAAAAAAAGAAATGTGTTTTTAAATTTTATCGCAGTGTCCGCTGCGGACAGTCAGTCAGCGGGACTCGGTTGCCGCCGAGGACGCCGTCCAGAACATTGCACTGTCATTTCGGGACCGCTGCCGTATTGTCACATTTTTATACTACTACTTTGAAAGCAGTGATTTCGACGAAAATGTAAAAATGTATTTCAGAAAGGTACTACAGTAAGTGCACTAAGCAGGTTGCACACATGCGCACGGCAGGGAATGCATCGTAGCGCCTCTCAGAGTTCCGGTCGGCGACGCGGCGCCCGGAGGGCCCGGAGGAGCTCGGTCGGAGGGCCCGGAGGAGCTCGGTCGGAGGGCCCGGAGGAGCTCGGTCGGAGGGCCCGGAGGCGGCCC
>NW_026267363.1:118464-128799 GCF_000697945.3 Frankliniella occidentalis | reverse complement strand
GGCTGCAGGGCTGCCACGTCACTTGGGCGGGCCGCAATTATACCGCAAGTCTGTCCTTATGTGGGGTCATCTCACCTGTTACTGACACCGTCTAGCTCGGGCCGGCTAACTATGGCTGCTAATGCCACGCTATTGCTGGAGCCTGATCTCACACTACCGATGACATACTGACTGAATGATTGATTGACTGACTTACCGACACACACAATAAAACGGGGACCGCGACGTCAAAATGACATAACCTTTTAAAAATTGCATGACCGTTTCGATAA
The DNA here is from genome assembly GCF_000697945.3 of Frankliniella occidentalis. NCBI lineage: Eukaryota > Metazoa > Arthropoda > Insecta > Thysanoptera > Thripidae > Frankliniella > Frankliniella occidentalis. Next base: position 128,527 of record NW_026267363.1, on the reverse strand, counting down.
TGTACGTTTTGCTGACGCCGCCGTGACTATTTCGCGTTCCTCGCGGCCGGCATACCTTTCCACGCGCTGTGAAGGGCGGTCACTGCTGGGCGGGGCGCCGGCCGGCCCGGCCCGGCTAGCCCAGGCTGTAACTTTACTCTCTCTCTCGCGTCCCCCTTTGTGGAGTTGGAGTGGATGTATAGGTGTGTTGGACAAACAAAAACAAGCACGAGCCCGGGGTCTAGTCGGCTGTCGTTGTATGGGCCCCCGGTCCGGTGGGTGGGGGGCTCCAGTTCGGAGAGGTAAGACTGATACCTTTGGACCCTCCTGGAGGACAGGTTGGGGTCGAGCCGCCCTCCTCAAGGGCGACCAGGAAAAGGCTGGCTCACCGGGCCCACAGCAAGAGCAAGGTCGAGGGCAGCAGCGGTGGCGACAGGGTCCGCGTGGTGCGTGTGTGTGTGTGTGTTCAGTTAGGCGCCATCTCCCCTCCGTCCTTATCCGGACGGACAGACGAGCAGACGCGTTGGGCGACAAACCGGCGGACAAACGGACCGACACGACGACGATGGCGGGGACGACGATGGGGACCCACACCGACCCACCACACCACACACGGCGAGGCCGCGAGTGGGTGTCCCGGAGAAGGAACCGCCCTGGATTAGGAGGGTCACGGCCGTCTGGAGATAAACGAGGGCCGCCGCCGTCCGCCGTGTGATGGCCCAGGTGGGGAGGAGGTGCCCATCACTTTTGTCGTGTCTCTTCCCGTCTCACTCACTATCCCGCCAGTCCTGGTCTTCTGGACCTCCTTCCTCGACCCCCCCTGGGGTTGGAAAGTTCTGAAAATTTCCGGAAAATTTCCGAAAAATTTCCAAAAATGTACGAAAAAAAAAATCCTGGGTCTGCGGGAAACGGCAGGAAATTTTCCTTATTTTGCCGTAAATTTTTCACATTTTCCCGGCAAATTTTCCGGAAACTTTCCAGAACTTTCAACTCTACTAACCCTCCCTGGCGACCCCTGTCCTGCCTTGCGATGACCCTGACCGCGACCTCCCAGGGCGGCGGCGCGCCTAGTACAAGAAGAAAGTAGCGCATCAAGTAAAACAGGGCCAGCTCGGAAGGAGAGGCGGTCGCCATTGCCTAGGCCAAGCAGCAGTAGTAGTTGCAAAGCTCTTTGCACCTGTCACTGCTGCTAGTACAAGGCAGAAAATCCTGCACTTTTTTTAACGATGTGATTATTCCCTCCTGGTTTTATATCGTGATCCACCGTGATCCGTCGTTGCATCCCGCCTCGACCCCGCCCCGCCTCGCCTCGCCTTAACCCGCCCTGCCCCGCCCCACCTCAACCCGCCTCGCCGCCCGCCCACCGGTAGTAGTTACGGCGTTACGACCCGGACCAAGACACGCGTTGCCGGCCGCCGTGGGAGTCAGTGTCAAGTGCTTCCGGCCGCGGCCAATGGCTGCCCTTCCTCAGCCTCGCCCCGCCCCGCCCCGCCCCGCATCACGTGTGCGTCTGATCTGATCGACTCGCAATATTCTCTGCAAATTTTTTTTTAAAAAAATGCTCATTCCTATAAATGCATTTTTTAAGTGATGAAGTTAGGAACTATGCGTACCCAAAGTTGCTGCTGATTGATAAAGTTTCTTATTGATACACGCAGAAGTAGTAATTCGTAAGGAGAACATAGTCGCCATACGCCATGCGTGGGGCAGAGCATATAGACAACGTCGACATGAAAACAAAACAAAAGAGGAAATGGGGTGGGAGTGGGGAAGGGAAGGGGGGAGTCCCTGAGCTGCCTGCGTGACATGGAAAGGGTTTCCGAAGGCTGTGTCTAGACTGTGAAAGGTCGTGGTGGCGGGGCGGGGCGAGGCTCGCCGTCAGAGCGGGACTATCTGAAAGGCACCTGCGTGTCCGTCCTGCTGTGCGACACTTTGCGCCGTGAACGCCTGTACACAGAAAAAAAAACATTTCACGCTCAAAGAGAATTTTTTTCCCTTTCTAAATGGAATAAATACCGAACTTGTTGTTCTCGAGCCCACGTGTTCTAACGTTAGTTACGTGCATAAGAAATGGCTTCGTTCCCTGTTGGGATGAAATGATAAACTATAAAATACACTTTTATATTTCCATCATTCTGTGGAGAGAAAAGAGAGAAATAGATGAGACAAACTGACGGTAAATTACTTTTCGTCCACATAAAACTGGAAGGGGGGAACGACACATCACCTTGTATAGCTGTTCTCTCGGCAGCATTGTGATCTTTCGGTTCGATAAGCGTCTTTTTCTTTGAAGCCGAAACTCGTCCGACTCGTTTTCAGTTCATAGCGACGCGGCAGTGTGGCCCCAGCTGGCGCAGCCTCCGGTTCGGTGTGACTCTGATCGCCACCGCCGGTACAGCATGACGTTCGGAAGGTCCGTCATGTCTATTTTGAAGCTGGGTGATGGTCGTTACGAGACGCCCCCCTCCCTTTCCCGCTGACCCGGCGGGGTCACCATTGTCGCTCATGAATGTTTTCATCAGCTTTTTATTTTTATTTATTCCCATCCAAGCCTCGCGTCCAGGGGAAACAATAGAGGCTGCTTGCTTTTGGATTCTGATGTAATATTTTTTTAAGGACTTCAAGTGTAAATTTCTTTTTTAATGTCACAAAATTTTGAAACATCGAGCGGCAAAGTTCGTCTGCAAACGTTAATCTATTTTTATTTTATTTTCGATATTGAACTTAAGTTAATACTGCTGACTTTCATTTTTTGATCAGGGCCTATTTATCTCGGCACGATGTCTTAAGACTTTACGATGCCGGGCGCCCCGTTCGGCGTGGACAGCCCGGCAGGAGCCGGGTAGGCAACCCGAACCCCTCCGTGCGCGCGCGGTCTGGGACGGTTGCCTACTCGGCAGGCGCTCCGGCCTCCAGCCCGCCCTTTGTGTTGCTTTGGATGTTGTTTTGTTGTTGTTGTTGTTGTTGTTGTTATTGATGTTGTTATTACTGTTGTTGTTGTTGCCACTGCCATTATATCGAGCACGAGCGCGCGCTCCGTTCGGCCGTATAACTGCCAACGCGGGTGCGCGAGCGATGCGCAAATAGGGGGGTTCGGACCGCTCGGCGCGATACGAAACGAGCAAAGAAGCAATAATAGTTCCGGGGAAGCGGGCAGAGGGAACGCCTCACCCGCCCCTCCCCTAGCTCCACCCCGCCCGGGGCGTACTTTTGACTTTAACCGCCTATCGACGATGTGCGCGGTTTGGTTGGCTGGCACTTCTTGGAGAAGGGCACAGAGGATAAAGGGGTGATGCTCGATGTGATGCTTCTCTCTCTCTCTCTCTCTCTGAACAGAAGGAAAGTGCACTACTAGTAATGCGTTTTTGTTATTGTGTGGGAGAGGGACCTCCTGTGAGTGTGTAAAACCTTGACCGTGACACTGTGTCTCTCTTTTGAGTAGAGAGAGAGAGAAAAAAAGAGAGGTAGGGGGAGGGGGCGGTCATGGTGAAAGAGAGCGCGGGTTTGGCTATGTCAGCTGACACTATGGGGCGCCCGCAGGCTGTGGCGCGCCGGCCTCTGGCGTGACACTCTTAGGTACCGACTTAAGTAAGTAAGACCACTTTTAAAAGTACGCTTGAATTTTTAGTGAAGCAACCGGTTGGTATAGGGCGAGGGAGGGGTCCTTCACCATAAGTTGTAGCGTACACCGATTTTTCCGTTTTTCTTGATTTTTTGTGATTTTTTCTTGATTTTTTGTGTTTTTTTCTTGATGTTTTGTGATTTTCTCTTGATTTTTTCTGACTCTTCGTTAATTTTTTATGATTTTTTCGTGATTTTTTTGAGTGAAGGACCCCTCGGTAGGGGGTCATGCGGTCAGGGTGTTGAGCTAATTAATAGGACCAACGACAGGAAGCAAATCGATTGGCATCACCGGTCGACTGCTGCTGCGAGTATGCGGCATGTGGTGTGGCCGCTTCCCTCTCGAAGAGGTCTTAATTGAATGGTCTCTGGTATTGAGGTCGGGTGGCGCGTTTGGACGAAAATACCTTCCTCGCGGACCTGCCTCGCCTGGGAGGCGGCTGGCTCGCTGGGCGTGGCGGGGCGTGGCGGGGCGTGGCGGGGCGTGGCGGGGCGCTCCGTACTCCCAGTCCGGCAGCGGAATGCCTACCCATCCCAGCCTGACGGGCCCAGCCCAGGGCAGGGGAGCGGCAGGCGCACGCACACACGCACACACACGGACAGGTGGAGGGCATTCACCTGATCCACTCGGCGAGAGGGGAAGGGAAGAGGGAGGGGGACCGTTTGAGTCACACACACTCTCCCCCCTCCCTCCCTCTCTCTCTCTCTCTCACTTACACACACACACACACACACACACACACACACACACACACACACTTCCGCTTGCTCGTCCTCTTCTCATTAGTATTCATCACACATTTTTTTCCACCTCGCCTTCCTTTGCGATATGGAAGAAGGAGAGAGAGATAGAGCGAGACAGAGAAAGAGACAGAGCAAGAAAGAGAGTTGGTTGTGGATGGATAGGTTGGCTGGACGACGACAACCCGGTGTTGGTGGGCAGCGCGATGAGATCCCAAAGCGAACGGCAGGCTCTCTCTCTCTCGCCTATCCTATCGATATGAGCGGACTGGCTCACCGCGAGCTCTTCGCCGCCGGGGAGGATGGGTCCCGTTTATTAAGCGATATTAACGCTCTTTTTCATTATAAGTTTGCTCCCAGCTGCGCGCGGCCGCCGCACGACTGGCCGCCAGCGCTCCCGACCGCGCCCTCCAATGGGGTCATCACGCAGGTCATCATCATCATCTTCGTCGTTTTTCGATGATGATTGCAGCCTTTACTCCTGCCTCATCAAAACTTGGCCATCCCCGAGAGCCACAGTTTTCCTAGGAAGACCTCTCTTTAAACGACCCACCCGATAAAATTGGGTGTGTCCGCGAGATAGGACGATATAGATGTTTCATTTGTGGGCTACATAACAGCATTACTACAAGTGCGCGGGGTTAGACACTTGATTTATTCAGTCAAGGGTTTTTTTTTGTTTTTTTCAATCCATGAAAAGGGCAGAAGTTTTAGCGGGCTAGGCTACCATTTAGAGTCGAGCCGTCTGCGGCCCTCTGGTCCTGATGGTCGGATGTGGTCGGCACGTGCCCAGAGGGTCCGGCGAGGAACACACCCTCCGCGTGGCGTAACCCTTCAATATCTCTCTTCCGCTCTCTCTGTCTCTGTCCAACGCATCGACTCGACAATCACCATCGTGATGACGCAGCAGTTAGCTTGTAAAAAAAAAAGAATCAAGTTTTCGACGTGTCTGGTCTGCCTGCAGCTAGCAGCAAAAGTCCTTCGCGGATTGGCGTGAGAGAGCTGGGTGTGGCGCCGCGAGCCCGAGCGACGGAGACAGACGGTCTTGTAACCCGGAGCGGTAAGACAGCGGCAGCGGCGGCAGCGCCTCGAACGCGATGGGGTTTTAAATAACGAGAATGAGAGAAGGGCGAAAGTTTTTGAGATGTGCTTGGCCGGGCTGGGCTGGGCCAGGCGCGGCCTGGGCCGCCGTCCGCTGCTGCTGCTGCTGCTGCTGCTGCTGCGACTCTGGCGAGGAAGGGCGGGCCAGTGTGCCCGCTCCGCTGTGTTATACTGGTTACTTACTGGTCGGGCGAGCTTTCCTCCACGCCGCCGCGAGTTGAGGTTAGGTTTTCAACTTGTCACACCACCGCCGCCGCCCCCTCCTCCGCCCCTCCCGTATCGTAGGTTAGTAGAGGGTCCTTTCCCTCGGCGTCGCTGTCGTTCACTCGTTGGTGTTGGTGTTGTTGCTTTTGTTGTTCTTGAGGAAGCCACCGCATATAGCACGCCACGACCGAACGACCGACACGGCACCGGCGTGCACCCTCTCGTGAACTACAAAAAAACGTCCTCCCCCCCCCATCTCTCTCTCTTGCTGATGGGGTTGCGTCGGTCGGCGCGTCGATCTAGCTGCGCCACCATATGCATGTTGTTGTTGTTGTCAGCCTCCAGGGGCGTAGTATATTCATTCGTATATATGCAAAGTATTTCTCAACTCGACACAACGACATCATTTCCGGTTCGGTCGGTATGAGAAAGGGGTGCGCGAGCGCTGTGTGTGTGTCTGTGTGTGTGTGTGTGTGTGTGTGTGTTGCAGCCGTGCGACGGGGCCGACGTGAGAACATGCGAGTATGTGTGCATGAGTGGTCGCCCCATGTGAACAACGCGTTGCGCTACCCATAGAGCGCCCCTCGAGAACGGGGCGGCGCGATATAGGTTAGGTTAGAGTGTTTGTGTTTGATTTGGCGGAGAGCAGCTGCTGGGGCGTGATGCAAAAGCGGACATTCCCAGAGTAAGAAGTCGAGATCAACGCGATATATCGAATCGATATCGAACTGACCCAGATAGGCCATTTAAGGCGCTAAACAAGCTCCCCATTTGTCTTCGAAAAGTGCTTATTTAACCGCTCTGCAGGTGTGGATGTTCATCTACGTTCGAGCTTGAGTACGCCGTGAACACGCGGAGGAGTAGGTACCCATTGAAAACGAAATAGCTGTACTCATGTAGTACTCAAGGTATGTTTACTATCGTGAGTACGCCTGAGCACACGCGATTACAGCAGATGACTACAACGGAGTGCGCATGGGTGGTGGCTGCCCGCGCGTTTAGACCCGCAGAGGTCGGTCGCACACATAACCTAACCCGGTCGAGCGCACCAGTACCTCCCCGGCAGGCACCCAGCGCACCCATGAGAGCCCCGACCCTGCGGGGTCCTTGTGAGAATTTCGCTGGAGGGGAGGGGGAGAGCACGCCATACCGTATCACACCGTGTGAACCGGTCCCGCGCCTATATATATATACTCCCTTTACCGTGTAAAACTAAACAAAAAGTGTACGACATTCCGATATTAATATGATAAAAAAAGTGCATGATAAAATGTCACACGCGATGTATATTTTTGTTGTGTGTTTTGCGCCCGTTGCGCTGTGCATTTTTTTGGTACGACTCTAATAATTTATTTATTGCGCAAATGTAGGAGTGTCACACTACTCTTTGTGGAGTAGGCCGATATGGCCGAATAACAAAGGTTGGAAGGTATAGTGGTGGTTGGCGTGGGCTTGCGGGCGGCGCCCTTTCTCGGTGAAAGAACCGGAGGGTATAAACGACAGAGGGGGGCCACCACAGTGGCAATGAGGGAAAGAGGCGCCGCAGCAGGGCGCGGCCACGGCCAAGGAGAAGGAGGGCCCACCGCAGGCGCCATCGCGTGAAGGTCGACACCTCGGCGGCTGACACCTCCGTCACCGGGCCGGCCGTCCGCAAGGTTCGTCGCACCCTTTGACACCCGTCGAGCGGCGGTGGCGGTGTTAGTGGCCGTCGCCGCCGGGGTTGCCATACCACCTGTCAGCCACCCGTCAGGTTATGGCGCCCAGGGCAGAGAGCTCTCCAACCAACACGAGAATACCGCCCCCGACTCTGTCCAGTGGAGATAGATGACAAAACTTAACAGTTATTGTACTGTTTGCGTAGTGGACTGTTCGAGGAGGGGACTGTCTGTTTAACGGCTGCAATTTTTTTCTCCTTCGCAACCAACGTTTTTTGTGTTGCGTTGGCCACCCTGTGCGGCGCCGGAGAGTTTGCAGGCCTGGCCGGCATTCCTCTGCTGGGCCACGCAGGGTTCTCTAGTCTCGGCTAATCCCGCACGGCCCGCCCGGACCGAGCCGCCCAGCCCGGCGATCTGTTCTGCGGAGGGAAATACTACGGCGCGCTATAGCGCGTCTCTCTTCGCTTTCTACGGAGAGGGCTGCTGGGAAAGAAGAGGGGAAGAAGGGGGGGGGGAGCAGGCAGAAAAATGATCAATAATCACAGTAATGTTCCTACTACTTCACGACCAGGCGGCACCAGGCCCACGGGCCACACACACAAACGCGCGCGCGCACGCACGCACACACACACACACACACACACACACACACACACACACACACGGCTCATACATTCGCGGTTCATTCGCGCGAGCTGAGAAGGCCTCGCAGCGGAAGTCCCCCCCTCCCCCTCCCTTCCCCCTTAGGCCCCGTGTATAGCCCCACCATTACATGGTCCGCGGCATCGTCGACGCCGTCCTCCGCAGGTGCGCGACGTTCCCCATATACGCGCTCTTCCTGGCCGCGTGTCTGTGGCGTGTCCGTCACAACGACGTGTCTGTGGCGTGTCCGTCACGGCGACGTGTCTGTGGCGTGTTCGTCACGACGACGTGTCTGTGGCGTGTCCGTCACCACGCGGCACGCCCGTGTCGCATCGCTAATGACCCCATCTCTCTCTCTCTCTCTCTCTCTCCTTTTGGATCCTCTCTGGTGTGTTTGTCGCGTGGCCTTACCCGCCTCCCCCCCTCCCCTCTCGTCCGTTTCGCCCCGGACCGCGAGCTGGCGCGTTCCCCCCCGCAGCGAGTGTACCGTTAAGCCCCTCGCGATGGCGCTCCCTCGCGAGACGCACACCGACCAAAGAGAGAGAGAGACACAGAGAGAGAGAGAGAGACGCTCCCTACGTCCCGTGCGACGTGCCCGGTCCGTCCCCACACATTTGACTCATACTCATTGGCCTCTTCTTCTTCTCTGTTTGCAGGTGAGTCCGCAGTTCCGCTGCCGCCGTCCGTCCGTAGATGGTGGCCGTGTCCGTCCCAGGGAGCAGCGCCTTTGGGGTGTCGTCGGCGCGGCCGTTATAGTCCGCACGTCCGGCGCACGCTACGCTCTACACGGGCGGGCTGCATGCCGAGTGGTCTGTATTTGGGGAGTGACGACGACAGGTCACCCACCCGCGAGCGGTAGCCAGCCGCGGTGGTGGGCTGGTGGGGCGAGGCGGCCGGCGTGGGCCGCGCAGTTGTCAGCGCTTCGCCGGTCTAGTACCAAGACCACACACTACAATGTTGCACCCATAAGATCCACACGGCGGCCGCAACTGTGGCAGTCCAGCCGGAGACGCGCGCGTTCGCATCCAAATGGACCTCGCATGATGCCAGACCGCTTTGCACTTCTGGTGCCCCGCCCCACCTCGCCGGATACAAACTCAATTTACCTCGAGTCCTTATCGGAAACTGCCGAGTCATAAGAGGTCCATCACTATGATACTCTCTGCCTCCTCCGCGTTGTACCGGGATGGCCAACGCGGGGGCGCTTTGGTGTCTGCGACGTTGCTCTGCAGCTCTACGACGGGGTATATCTTAAGCGCGAGACCAGCAATCTAATATTATAGAGACCGAACCGATCGGGATATCACCAATGGAGAACGTCCGTTGTCCTTCAGATGCTTTCGTCAAATGACCCAAACTCGGCGCCTGCGAAACTCGGGGTAGGCCACCCCGCGGTACACGCATGCACTGCAGGCGAGATGTTGCCTATCCAGCAGGCGCTATGGGTGGCAGAACCTGGCAGGTTTCGTAGGCGTAACCGGGGAATGACGGACGTGCACGTTCTAAATGATTCCTCGGATCGGATCTCTCATGATAAGGATGCCCGGGGCTCCCAGCTGACTATGAGAGGTTACGCGTCAATGGTCTCCACTCCCAGCCCAGCGTTGAGGTCTCCGCGTCACCGCTCTGCCTGCTGCTGCTGGTGGTGTGGCTGGCTGCTGCTGCGGGTGTGGCTGCTGCTGCTGCTGCTGGCTGCTGCTGCTGCTGCTGCTGGCTGCTGCTGCTGCTGCACTGGGTGTCTCATTTCCGCGTGACGCGAGATGCGATCGGACGCGCGAGCCGCCAGCCGCCGCCGGCCGTGGAAGGGCCGACGATGACGGCCAGCATGTTGTCGTCGATCAAAGATTCGTAGCATGAGGCCCCCGCCGACCACAAGCGCGCCCGGGCGCGGGGAAGGTATCGGGCTGGCGATCAGGAGGGTGGTGCGGAGCTTAATGAGTGTCGGTGTCAGTCAGGTGCCCCCGCCCCGCCCCGCTACGCCCCGCCACGCCACGCCCCGCCGGGGTATCCGCCCTTGGCGCTCATAAGCGTGCTCAGCGGGAGGCGGCGAGGCGAGCGCACCGCGCCAAGGCGACATACATTCACTTTGTACAGTGTTGCCAACCGGAGCGCGGCACCTC
>NW_026267363.1:112227-118299 GCF_000697945.3 Frankliniella occidentalis | reverse complement strand
CCTCCCTCCCTCCCTCCTTCCCTTCCTCCCTCCCCCTGTGTCTCCCTCTCTCCCTCTGTCTCTCTCAATCTCTGTCTCTTCCCCCGCCCTATCCCGTTGTATTTCCCACTGCTTTTTGACACGCCTCCGCTGACTGGGAAGCTGACTCTGATGCATCGACGACGACTGGACTTCCGCCGCTGCTGGACCTCTCTCTGTCACCGCCGCTGGTCCGCCGGCCGCAGCAGCAGCTGCACCTGTAAGGCCGCAGCGGCAGCTGCAGCAGTAGCTGCACCTGTAAGGTCGCCAGCTGTTGCAGCTGCCACGGAATGCCGCAGCGCTGACCCGCCCATGCCGACGCCATTCCATTCAAATGATAAAAGAATGAGCGGGAGAGAGAGACAGAGACACAGAGAAGGAGAGAGAGGGGGGGGGGACGAAAACAGGTGAAGGTGGAGGTCGGGTCCCTGATGCAACGGTGCTTTGAGAAGAAGCTCCCATTCGAGCTGTCTGCCTAATCATCATGCGCGGCCAAATGTGGTCCACATTTCATTTTAGATCGTTGAAAAGTCAAAACTGTGACACGGACAGGGAGATACAAAATCCAATGACGCCTGTCCGTCGTTTCTTCTTGAAACAATTTTAGGTTTTCTTCTATTATTCGACTTATTTAAGATATAGTGAAACCGCGCGCGGGTGAAACGCTTTATTTCCGCCTTCTTGCTTTTTTCTTGACCTAGTGTACTCTCTCCGGTTGTCGCGTGGGCGGGGTGGGGTTGGAGTGGGGTGGGTCAGGGCGTCGTCACAGAAGGCACCTCGGTGGCGCCCACGCGAACCGAATGAAGAGAGTTGTCACCCGGGCCCGGCGCTGGAACAGTTTGAAAAAGAGAAAGACGCGAGCAGTCCGCGCGACGTCGCATTTTGCACGCCCCGCCTTTATACCGGCAAAAATTATTATGAGAAAATAATAAAATAAACTAAAAAAGTTCCGACCAGAAACGGATCGTGAAAGCAGATGATACCAAGTCAAAAGTTCTATTCCAGTCTATAATATTTCTGTGGGAGTTCACGGGACGCCGACCAGCCCGAGCTCAGAGACCGGCGATTGCGAATCCGGCTACTTGTACCACTTAGAGCGCAATAGTGCAATATGTTATGTTGCACCCACATCTCCTGCCCTGCCCCCGCGTCGTTGTATATGTAAGTTTTAAAGAGCCTGGGTTTTGATTCTGTTGTTTTTGTTGTTTTTTTCTACGCACGCATACAGCCTACCCAGCAGCAAGAGGTTCGGGTAGGGGAGGGGGGGGGGAGGGCCGTGCGGGGAGGGGGCCGGGCGGAGCAGGGGCTCGGGCAGGGGCTCCAGCGGTGGAAGGGGAAGGGGCTCGGCTCGGCTCTCGGGACTCGGCTCGGCTGCGCCTGGCCGACGTAGCTTGGCTGCGACTCGGCTCGTATCGGCCGTGGCGGCGACGGAAATCGAGCCTCACTTCACTGCCTCAGCCTCACCATCCCGCCTAGCACAATATATTAGATTGCTGGCCCTTCTCTCGCTTCTCTGTCCTTACCGAGAGTAAAAGCAATGACACCTTACTTAAATATACTTATGTTTATTTATGTTTAGTCTCAGTTAAGTAAGGTTTGTAAGGTATCATCTGCTAAAAATGTTCACTGTAAATTATTAATACTAATATTGCCTCAAGACTTGGAATTACAGGGAAAAAAATGTGTCTGATTTAGATGAAGCTATGCTTTAAATTGGATGTTCTGCGCTGATTTTCTTCGGGCAGTTGCTCTAACAACGTCGTTAAACGGTCGTTCTGTAGTGCTTCTCTGAACGGCTGGCCGCGCGCTTGTGTCGGATCTATATAATTTTTGTGCGTGTGTGCGTCTCATCGCGTGGTCGGGCAGCGGAGGAAAGAAGTGGGGGGGGGGGGAGGAAGGAATTTACTGCTGGAGTCTGGCTGGCACACAGGTCGCTGGAGTCGCCGCTGCAACCGCTACGCCAAACACTCTTGGAGTCTCACGATGAACTCAGGGTTGGAAATCCTGGAAAGTTTCCGGAAAACTTTTAGGAAAAAAATGGAAAATTTCCCAGATTTTGGAAGTGTTCAGTTATTTTCCGAAAATTTTCGGGAATTTTCCAAAAGATTTCCGGAAAATTTTGGATATTTCTAACCCTCGATGAACTCTCTGTGCAAGAGTATCACCGGACTACCATAACAGCAGTCTGGCCGAACTCTGCTGAAGTGTCGGATCGGGTGGAGCGGGTGCGGCGCGACGGGCGCCCGTGACCGCAGCCGACCACGGGGCCGAGCCGGGCTCTTAGAGACGTCGGGAATCAGCAGCAACCCGCTCCCCCTTCTGGCTCGGCCATTTTGGCGAGACGTTCTGTGACCGCAAACAGACCCGAGAACAACAAAAAGGCCGCGTCGGTGTCAGTTTGATCCGCGCGGTATTCGGAGGCGTGGTGAGGCGAGGCGGGGCGGGGCGTGGTCTGGGGCGTGGCGGCTTTGGCTCGGGTTACTCCCTGACCTGACCCGGGGCGCCGCGGGGCTGGCGAAGCTATAGAGAACGCCCCTCACTTGTGCGCTAGTTTCAGTTGCATTCTCCGACCCCCCCCCCCCCTCCTTTAAAGCCACGACCGAGCATTGCGTCAGCTGGGCTAGGCCACGCTCGCGAAGCTTGGTCGGGCGGGGCGCTTTAGGGAGCCCAGCCTGGTGCAGCCGCAGCCCAGGTGGCGGAGGCCCCTCCTAACGGACCCCGGCCGTCGGCACGCCGGCCCCGGCACTGGACTACTACTACCGACTACCACTCTGTGTTTTGCTACTTGCTCCCGGAGTTTCCAGCCCAGTGCACCGAGACCCGTGGTGGTGTGGTGTAGGGGCGCGGCACTACCTCCCAACACGGAGACTGCGGTCACACCATAGGGTCAGCGTAGCGCGGGGGGTGTCTCTAGGGTTGGAAATTTCCAAAATTTTCCGGAAAATGACAAAAAACTTTCAAAGTCTGAAAACTTTCAGGAAAATTTCAGGAAAATTTTCGGGAAGTTTCCAGGGCTCCCGACCGGCCCTAGGAGTCCCTTTTCGTCGTCTGCTCCGTCGTGCCGGTGAAGTGAAGCCGGCAGGTGTACTCTAAAGTCCGACGGTGGCGGTCTGTTGCTGCTACAGTGGCGGTGAGACTTCCCACGAGGCCTCGTTCAGCTAATCGCGCGGATGAACCTCATCAACGACGTCCTCCCGGGCGGTCGCCGTTCATGTCTACCAACTCTCCTACCCACCAGGGACGGCCACCTCGGTGTGGTGTCGCCGGCGCGATAGTACTCCTCTGCGGGCGAAAGGAGAGCGCCAAAGTGACACCACCACTGACCGCGCCTGGTGGACGACGGTGGCACCGCCCCTGCAGTTTCGCCGCCGCACCGCGGTCATCAGCGGATGTTACCCGCGACAGCCACCACGGCGACGACCCATTAAGTACCTCTGCCCCTCCCTCTTCCCTCCGCTCCAAAGGAAAGTGACCCCCCTCCCCCTCCCTGATGATGAGACCCGCCTCTCTCCGAAAAGAAAAAAGATATCCACCCCGCGGGGGCTTTATGATCCTCCTCATAATGAAGAGGAGACAAGGCGGACCCCCTCCCGCGTCGTCCTGTTCAGCTCGGCGGCTTCCTGGAACGGCGGCGCGCGCTGGGGGCAAGCCGAGCAGTTGTGTCGTCGTGCCCGTGTGCCGCAGCGTGTCGCCCGATCACGTCATGTCCTCGTAACCAGAACATCGGGTACGACGACACGTTCATCGGCAACGCGTCGTACTACTCGTTCGCTTACGCACTTCACTTCACCTAACTTCACCTAACCTCACCTAACTTCACCTAACCTCACCTAACTTCACCTAACCTCACCTAACTTCACCTAACCTCACCTAACTTCACTCAATTCATTTTACCTAACTTCACTCACTTCAGTTCACACTCTCTCTCTTTCTCTCTCTCTTTGCAGCTGAAGTAGCGCGGGAGAGGTGCATGGTGCAAGTGCATAGCGCGAGGGTCGCGTCGCGATTCGGTCCGGCGATACACTTTTGTGCGCGGGCGACGCCATCCTCCTCACGCCCCACGCGCCGTGCGCGCGCGCAACTCCATCACCAACACCCATTTCTTCTCACCCCGCCCCGCCCCGCCACGCCACGCCCCGCCACGCCCGCAGGCCATTCAAAGCGGACAGACAATATGCCTACGCGCCATTCTACGCCGCGTTCTAATGTCTGCGGAGGGCCTTGAGACCCGTGGCGGCGCCGCTGCGCGCACCTCCTCCAACCCAACGGGTCGCACGCCCGCCCCACCTCACCCCGCCTCGCCCCGCCTCGCCCCGCCTCGCCCCGCCTCACCCCGCCACGCCCGCGGCTCTTCTCAGTGACCCCTGCCCGCCTGCTGCACTGGATATCGAAATTGTGCAACTGGGGATGCACTTGCAAGTAATGTTCGGCACTATGTTGCACACTCCTTTTCGCTGCCTGAGTAAGATAATCGAATATTTGTAGATGCAGAGGATCTAAGACCTCGCAATACTTCATAGTGTATAGTTACTTGGAATATTCGCCTGCTGTTTGTTATATTTTGCAGCACTGCCACCGCTCGTGTCCTTGCCCCACAAGTGTCCCCACACCGCTGGCTCCCGCGGGGGGCAAGGAATCGCACTCACTTCTGAAATTCCTTGGCGATCACCCAGTAGCCTCAGAGGCGCGCGCGCGAGAGAGCGAGAAGTGTCGAAGCAGTGGTTTCCGCGTGTTGTGCAGGCAAAAACTAACAGAATCATTCAAAAATTTTAAACGTGTACACCAGCGTCGTGCCGTTGGTTGCTGCAAGGCGCTTAAAGAACGTCATTGAAATTATTGTTCATTGAACAAACGCCTCTGCGCGCGAGGTGAGCACGCGATACGACATCTCTCTCTCGCTCGCTCTGTCTCCCGCTCTGTCTCTCTCCCACTCCCACTCCCTCTGAGAGTGCAGCGCGCATGCAGTGTGAGGAGGCTGCCCCCCAACCCCCTCCCTCCCTCTTCCCGACGACCCACATAGGATCCAGCTTGGCGCTCGCCAGCGAAGGGCCTCGCCAGCCGCCAGGGAGGAGAGGAGAGGGAGCGGGGAGGGGAGGGCGATCAGACAGGGCACAGGTGCCACGAAGTGAATTCCTGAAAACTGGAAGAGGGGAGGGGCGCAGGAGGCAGGGAAGAGAGAGTGAGAAGAGAGAGACAGAAGAAAAAATACGTGACTTGAGACGCTCACAAATCACACCTGCTTAAATGTGTGAAAACGAAAAATTTTCTACAGTGTAATTTTGTTTACACTAGGTCAAAAATGAAGTGCGATATTTGCACACCAAATGTGTGCAAATCGTGATTCCGCACATTACGTGGTCTGAGTGACGTAGCATACATACTTAGTAGGTGATGTGCAAATTTTAGACGTTTTGTAAACTTGAAGACTTAGACGCACACAGGTCTATGTTATCAGTGGGAACCAAATCGTTGGCAGCTGATCCACTTTTCTGAAACGAATTACACCGTTAACGTGTGCGAGTCACTATCCGGTGGCGGGGTGTTTTCAAATGGCGCAAATATATTGTGGCGCCACGAGAGCACTTCCACCCTCCGCGCTCCAACTGAATGAGTCGCATGGTTAGGTTTAGGTAGGCCGTTCGCCCAATGTGAAAAATATCTCCGTTAATTTACAACTTTTGGTGTACTTCTTCTTTACAAAATATGTTGTAAATTTGTGACAGCCCGTTCTTGCCTGTCGATCAATTCCAAGTCGATACCAAGTGCTTGTAAATTTACAATTGGTTACTGTGATTTTTCGACACAAATCAGAGAAAATTTTCCGGTTAACCCTTAGAGTATGCGCGTTGGTCGTTAAAAAAAACGTTCGATTTATGTAGCTGTAAGACGCATTGGAGTCTATTTCCCCGTTCCTGCACGCTCTCTTGGTATTCCTCTCGTTAACAACACCCGAGCGTATTACGGGACGGGCTATGGCGGGGCGGGGTAGGGTAGGGCGGGGCGGCGCAGCCAACAGCGAAGGTATGCTAGTGGGTCACACAGCGCCTAGCTCCA
>NW_026267363.1:95903-109514 GCF_000697945.3 Frankliniella occidentalis | reverse complement strand
CCCGCCGCGCCTCTTACGAGACCCCTCGGCCCAGGCCCGGCCCCGGCCCTGCGAAACATCGTAGGTACTCTGTCATAATAAAACCATAGTGAGCATCTGATGCTATGGTTGGAAATTTCAAAATTTTCCGGAAAATTAAAAAAAAAAATCCCCAAAATTTCCCAAAAGTAACGGAAGACTTCAAAGCTGGGAAATTTTCCTTTTCCCCGGAAATTTCCCGTTTATTCCAGGAATTTTTCCTGAAATTTTCTGGAAACTTTCCTGCGGGCCTTCAACCCCTTTTTGATGCAATGGCTTTTCGCCGCAGACGCTGAGATCGAAGTTTTTGGATTGTTCTAAATACAATAAGAATTTGATGCCAGTGCGAACCGCACTCTAATTTTGTGATACTGTACTTACGGAATTTCTTTATAATATATACTACTGCACTGTTATTCAAGGAATGTGACGTCACATTCGTTTTAATGTGAAACATGTCACATTCGTTTGAATATTGTGTCACATTCATTTAAACGTGACTTCAGGTGAGGTGATGCTCTAATGGCGCCCAGGCCTGGCCGATTCACGTTTAAACGAATATGACACAACGTTCAAACGAACGTGACACGATTAACATTGAAACGAATGTGACGTCACATTCGTTGAAAAACAGTGTGCACAAAACTTTGTAAGTTACTAATGAAAGTGTTAAAAGTCTACAGTGCATGTCGGTTTTTCTAGTAACGCTGTTATTTTAACATAGTTTGGACAAAATTGATTAAAGTGTCATTCAATTAATGGTGCACTCTTTTTCTCCCATTATTTGTTTGATTTTGTTCTGAGATACTAGAATAAAGGTATGTGGCGGGCGGGTTGTTTCCCGGTATTGTCCCCTCCTCCCCTCTCCCAACTAGTAATGCGAGCCTTGTTGAAGTCTCGGCGAGAGCAGCGAGGGGCATAACTCCTCGGTATGTCTGGCGCGCAGGGCGTGGCCGGGCGGGGCAGGGCGGGGCGGGGCAGGGCTACCCCGCCTGGGAACCTTAACGCCCGCCACCCCTCGAGTCTTTCATGGTCTGCCTCTCCTCTCAAACGACCGCATCGTCTCTCTTTCTCTCTCTCTCTCGCTGGCTGCTGTTGTTGTTTGCGACTTCCGAGGAGGAGGAGGTGGAGCAGAAGATGGAGGCGAGGCCCTCATGCTGCCGGGGGTCGCTGTAGGTCAGCGCATGCGCCGAGTGCGGAGAGGTGTATAGGTTGGCCACCGGCGCGGCCCGCGGCATCTCCAGGACCTCTGTCCAGGACCGCGCGAATCCTCGTCCTTACGCAAGATTCTCCCCCTCTCTCTCTATGTCTCTCTGTCTCTTTCTTTTTCTGTCTCTTTGTCTGTCTGTCTCTCTCTGACGTGATGACCCTTGCCCGACGCGAGTGAACCAAAGTTCTCTAAAGCGGGTAAACTCGATGATGCACTCTCCAACCGACGACCATCACGACCACCTCTTCCTCCTCATCCTCCTTCCATCCAATCCACCTTCCTGTCTGTAGTCTCTCTCTTGTCGGCCTGTCTCTCTAACTGAAATATATAGCGCGCGAAACGCACACGCACGCAAACAGAGTGACATCTAGATTACGGCGTATAGCTCAGCTGGGTCGTGTCACCCCTGCGATATGCAAATATATACACTATTATTGTGCTTGATGATGTTTGCAGGCGGCCCTAATGAATGTCATCCGCACAAACGCTTCTTTTTGGACGCGTTTCCGTTTTCCGTAGCCGGCGAAAGTATTTTCCTCCTCTGCTGGGCTGTGCTCAGCCGTGTGCCCTCCGTGGCCCTGGCTGCGGCAAAAGCTCGAGCCGGCAGTCAGAGCTGGCCGCGGGCCGGGCCGTGCAGGCAGGCCGGGCTGGCAGGCAGCACAACTACTGCGCTTGTGATAAGACGTGCACGACTGCGTCCCTCTGGCTGAGCGCAGGGGCCGCCGAGCGCCTGGCGAGGCCACGGTAGGCCGTCCCGGCCAGCTCCGGTGCCGTACGGTTGCCTACCCGACAGGCACCCCACCGAAAGATCTTTCCTTTGTATTTATAATTAATCATCATTATTTAAAAAAAAATACTCGTCTAGTGCGTCGAGAATAATGAATTATAGTTATGCACGTCTAGTGCAGTATAAGGCGGGCATCCCACGGTAACCGCCGCCCTCCGGATGTGACGTCACCGCCACCCCAAGGGTCAGGAGGATCGGCATACCGCACGCGTCGCCACGAGGTCAAGCAGTAGTACGGGCGATCGAGGGTCCGCCCCACCACACCCCGCCCCGCCGCATACCGGCTGCAGCAGAGGTGAAAGTCATCCTGGAGGCTGGCGGTTCAGCAGCGGGGCCCGCGCGCCGCCGTCGTGCGCGCCTCGTCATGGGGCGCATGTGTGAGCATGGCGACGATGACGAGGGAGATGCCTGCAACAACCTATGGCCGGCACCCGCCGTGTCTCGGATACATATATGAGGCATTTTATTTTTTTTTATTTTTAAAAAAGAAGTTTCACCGAAATTTTGGTTTACGTTCGACCGAGTCGGACCGGACCAACTCCACCAGCTTAATTTTTATTGGTATAATTTTTCTTCTCTTCTTAATTTGCTTTCCGCGGCGTGGTTCAAACTGTGGTTGTGCGCTTCACCTCCCCTCCTCCCTCGAGCGCCCTGCGCCCGCCCCGCCCCGACCGCCTGTAGTCCTGCGCCGAGTTGAAAGGTCAGTAAACGCGCCATTACCATCCCGCCGCGCCTCTTACGAGACCCCTCGGCCCAGGCCCGGCCCCGGCCCTGCGAAACATCGTAGGTACTCTGTCATAATAAAACCATAGTGAGCATCTGATGCTATGGTTGGAAATTTCAAAATTTTCCGGAAAATTAAAAAAAAAAATCCCCAAAATTTCCCAAAAGTAACGGAAGACTTCAAAGCTGGGAAATTTTCCTTTTCCCCGGAAATTTCCCGTTTATTCCAGGAATTTTTCCTGAAATTTTCTGGAAACTTTCCTGCGGGCCTTCAACCCCTTTTTGATGCAATGGCTTTTCGCCGCAGACGCTGAGATCGAAGTTTTTGGATTGTTCTAAATACAATAAGAATTTGATGCCAGTGCGAACCGCACTCTAATTTTGTGATACTGTACTTACGGAATTTCTTTATAATATATACTACTGCACTGTTATTCAAGGAATGTGACGTCACATTCGTTTTAATGTGAAACATGTCACATTCGTTTGAATATTGTGTCACATTCATTTAAACGTGACTTCAGGTGAGGTGATGCTCTAATGGCGCCCAGGCCTGGCCGATTCACGTTTAAACGAATATGACACAACGTTCAAACGAACGTGACACGATTAACATTGAAACGAATGTGACGTCACATTCGTTGAAAAACAGTGTGCACAAAACTTTGTAAGTTACTAATGAAAGTGTTAAAAGTCTACAGTGCATGTCGGTTTTTCTAGTAACGCTGTTATTTTAACATAGTTTGGACAAAATTGATTAAAGTGTCATTCAATTAATGGTGCACTCTTTTTCTCCCATTATTTGTTTGATTTTGTTCTGAGATACTAGAATAAAGGTATGTGGCGGGCGGGTTGTTTCCCGGTATTGTCCCCTCCTCCCCTCTCCCAACTAGTAATGCGAGCCTTGTTGAAGTCTCGGCGAGAGCAGCGAGGGGCATAACTCCTCGGTATGTCTGGCGCGCAGGGCGTGGCCGGGCGGGGCAGGGCGGGGCGGGGCAGGGCTACCCCGCCTGGGAACCTTAACGCCCGCCACCCCTCGAGTCTTTCATGGTCTGCCTCTCCTCTCAAACGACCGCATCGTCTCTCTTTCTCTCTCTCTCTCGCTGGCTGCTGTTGTTGTTTGCGACTTCCGAGGAGGAGGAGGAGGAGGAGGAGCAGAAGATGGAGGCGAGGCCCTCATGCTGCCGGGGGTCGCTGTAGGTCAGCGCGTGCGCCGAGTGCGGAGAGGTGTATAGGTTGGCCACCGGCGGGGCCCGCGGCATCTCCAGGACCTCTGTCCAGGACCGCGCGAATCCTCGTCCTTACGCAAGATTCTCCCCCTCTCTCTCTATGTCTCTCTGTCTCTTTCTTTTTCTGTCTCTTTGTCTGTCTGTCTCTCTCTGACGTGATGACCCTTGCCCGACGCGAGTGAACCAAAGTTCTCTAAAGCGGGTAAACTCGATGATGCACTCTCCAACCGCATGTCGACGACGACCATCACGACCACCTCTTCCTCCTCATCCTCCTTCCATCCAATCCACCTTCCTGTCTGTAGTCTCTCTCTTGTCGGCCTGTCTCTATAACTGAAATATATAGCGCGCGAAACGCACACGCACGCAACCAGAGTGACATCTAGATTACGGCGTATAGCTCAGCTGGGTCGTGTCACCCCTGCGAGTGTGTGTGTGTGTGTGTGCGTGTGTGCGTGTGTGTGTGTGTGTGTGTCTTGCAATTAGCCAGTAGTTGGGGGGATACCAGCAGCGGGTGCGTGAGGCTGAGGCACGGGCCTCACACACACACACATACACGCTCACGCACGCTTCTAACGGTATCCCCAAGGGTTCGTCTAGGGCGTGGCCGGACGGACGCAGACGGCAGCAGCAGCAGCAGCAGCAGCATAGGATGCCTGTTGCCGCCGAACGCCACCTCGCGGCCCCACAAATTGACTCGCTCGGGCCGGGCGCACGGCAGATCATCGTGACGATGTTCATCACCACGGCTGACGCCATCCATCCATCCATCCATCCATCCATCCATCCATCCATCCATCCATCCATCCATCCATCCATCCATCCATCCATCCATTTATCCATCCATCCATCATCCATCCATCCATCCATCCATCCATCCATCCATCCATCCATCCATCCATCCATCCATCCATCCATCCATCAATCCATCAATCCATCAATCCATCAATCCATCCATCCATCCATCCATCCATCCATCCATCCATCCATCCATCCATCCATCCATCCATCCATCCATCCATCACGCCCGTTTTTCTAAGAGCCATCATATTCGGCAACACGTTATAGCTGCAGCAGCCGGCGCCTGCCAGACGCCGGGTAGGCCACCCCGCGGTGCACGCATGCGCTGCAGGCGAGATGTTGCCTACCCACCAGGCGCTATGCGTGCTTGGTCGCGGGATGGACTGGACTTCGCCGGCGAACAGTGACGGACGTTATTTCAGGATTATCCTGATTATCCCACAGACACGTCTGAGATCCCAAAACTACATTAGTTGAACGAGTTGAACACATTTTTTTTTATTTTATTTTTCCTGATCGTGCTCTGCTCTGTGCGCGCCACCCGCCAGCATGGTGGTGTCTCCGTGTGTCCCAGCAGGGAGGGGGACGGGTACTCACCATTGTTTGGCTGCTGGACTGGGTCGGACTGGGACTGGGAGGACCTTGACATTTGCGCCACACCCACGCGCCCGGCCCGGACCCGCCCGAGAGAGAAGTCTTCCCTGTCTCTGTTTGTCTCCCTCCCCCGCTCCACCCCACTTCCCCGCTCTCATCCTCGTAGCTTCCTTATAATGCCGTTACACTTCGCCTCCAAACTTGGTCACTTCTCTCCGCCTCCACAGATGGGGGAGGGAGGTGAAAGGGGGGGGGGGGCAACCGCACCATGCAAACCCGCACCACCACACTGCATCATCGGGCTATACGGACGAGGCGGCAACTTCCGCGTCGCCAACCAACCTTACGCGTCGTCACTTCCCCACCACAGGGTTGGAAATTTCCAAGATTTTCCGGAAAATTTTCGGAAAATTCTCGAAAATTTCCCCAAAAGTGTCGAGGTCTCCGAAATTTCCCATTTATCCCCGAAAATTTTCCTGAAATTTCCCGTATACGTTCCGGGGCTTCGAGCCCCTTTCCTCATCCTCGTGGACCTCGAGCTCCTTGCCGTCGTCGCCCACTCCTTGGCATGCCCGTCATGGTCCTGCGGTGGTGCCGATGCTGGCCGTGTCGAAACGCCCAGAGTCGGCTGGCTGGGACGGCGCGGGCGGGGCGTCCCGTAGGGGGTCACTTGCATCGCAGACAATACGCCCCTTACATAACTCCGCCTTGTTGAAGGGCCCGGGCCCCGTAGCGCCTAGCGCTGCTGCTGCTGCTGCTGCAGCATCACTACAGCAGAATCATCTCGTGCATACTGACTGGAAGAACGTTAAAACACTTTCGATTCCAAAGCAGAATAAGAGTTTTTGTTTTGTACTGTTCCCGCATGGTCTCCCATGCCACGGCGCCTCTGAGATGTGCCGGCACCGTGGACCGTGGTGGTGGTTGTATGGAAACCGTCACTTACTGCACCAACCACTCGCTCCGCTGCACATCCGCTGCAGCTGCAGCGGCTGATGGCACGGGGGGATGTGTGTGTGTGCAAGTGCATCTGGTGCAGATGTAGATGTTTCCCAGGGGCCTGCTGCTTTGCTGAAGCTGATAAGTGTGTGTGCACTTGTGTCAGTGTGAGTGAGTTGGCAGGGCTACCACACGTGCACACACACGCACACACGCACACGCACTCCGAGGGCATGGCCGTGCGTGGCCGCGGCCCCCTGATCTACATACAAGACTGGATTGGGCCCCCTCGCTGTCCGCATTCCGACCTGCTCCGCCCCGTCCGACCCCACCCCACCACGCCCCGGCCCTCCTTGCGAGCCGGTAGGAGGTCGGCGACCTGATGCTGCTTGCTGGACCCCGGCGCCGCTTCTCTCGAGACAAGAGAGAGAGAGAGAGAGAGAGAGAGAGAGAGAGAGAGAGAGAGAGTGCGAGAGAGAGAGAAAAGGAGAGAGAGTGCGTGAGTGTGAGGGGGGGGGACTGTCCCGTGTAGTCGGACCAGCTGGCAGCCATTGATGAGTGGAACAAGAGTTCGACCCACCTCCTCGGGGCGGGGAGCGGGCCCCGGCGAGGCGGCCCACCTGCACCTGCAGGACCACGTCAGCAGGGGGGAAAAGTGTCGAGCGAGCATTGGGAGAGAAAAGTGACCATCTTCTTTTTAAAATCAACTACACGAGGATGGCAGTGACAAAGACTCTCTCATGTTATACTCGCGGCCCATGCCCAGATTTTGGCCCACTCTTCTTGTTCTTCATCTTCTTCCCCCTCTTCTTCTTCCTACTCTTCTTCTCCCTCTTCTTCCTCCTCTTCTTCTTCCCCCTCTTCTTCTTCTTCCCCCTTTTCTTCTTCTTCCCCCTTCTTCTTCCTCCTCTTCTCCTTCCTCCACTTCCTCTTCTTCTTCTTCCTGCCTGCTGCAGTCGACCGAATTCCCGCGCGCGCCGAACACAATCAAACAGTCATCAGGGGCGACTGCATCGTGACCCCTTTCCTTTCCCTGACTTACTCCTCCTCGTCAATCGCTGCCAACTTAAAATGATTTCAAACGGGATCTCATTATTATTATCATTATTATTAGTCCGGGAAGTGGACTGCATATTTAAACTGAAGAGCTCGTCCGGTTTGTCGCGATTTCTGACAAAGACTCTTCACTGTGATCGTGTCAGAATACACAGAATAGATTGAGACATAATTATCGCGTTATTTTTTACATAAAAATAATATGAATCAGATTCACCGTAGTTTTGTAACAATAATATAAATCAGAGGTAGTTTTTTTTCTCTACTTCCTGCCCTATTTCAAAGTTGCACCGCATGCAGAGTGCTATGCACACACTACTCGGGGTAGCGCACCGCGCGGAACAGATAGCAGCATAGACGGCATAGACATTATCACGACGGTTGGTGCGAGCGCGTATGGTGCATATTATTATTGTTGCTGCGAACAGTTCTGCCAACCGTTGCGTCAGACTTTTGTGCCAGCGTGGCACGCGATGGTCTGGCGGAGGGGATTGGCAATCCTGTGCTGTGTGTGAGAGATCCCCTCTGTCTCGGAGCTCGGCTAGCCGCAGCAGCAGCAGTGGCAGCTGCAGGCAGGCACCCCGTGTGTGGGACCCCACCTCACCTGCGGTCGCCGGGGCATGCAGCCCTGGTGGGAACCTGCCTAAAACCGGCGGCGGTGGCGGTGGTGGTGGTGGCACCCCTGCCGCGCGTGGCGCCGCGCGGGAACGCGGGCAGAGAAAAACATTACCTCTCCAGACCCCCCCTCCTCCTCTCCCCCTCTGCATATTAGAGCATAGACAGAGGCACGTGAGCGGGGTGGGACTAAGAATGATGTGTTAACAGGATTGCCTCTCTCGCTGCCCCCCTTCCCCCTCCCCCTCTCTCTCTCCCCCCCTCTCCCCCTCTCAGCTTAGCCCCGATCGCCGCCCTCTTGGAGTCTCCCCAGCAGCAGCAGCAGCAGCAGCAACTACGTTATAATGAGAACCGGCCATAAAAAGGAAGGCGGGGCGTGGCGCGGCGGGGTGGCGGCGCTGCACAGTGCACAGCCCACCAGCGCAGGCGCCGCAGGTCGTCATACAATGTGTGGTTGTCGTGTTGTTGCAACGGCCGGCGCAGCTGGCTTCTTCACTTAGCCTCACAACAACGTGTTCACAATAATAACAAACAACTGTGGACTATTTTTTCTAAAACTGTTTAATTAACTTTTTGTCTGGTCTTCTTGTTTTTGCAGGGATGCGTGTCATACCTTGGGGTCCAGGCGGCCCCACGCTGCTCGCCAGCGTCATCGGCGCCCTCTTCCTCGTCGTCGGCGGCGTCCACTCTCAGGTAAGGGATGAGGAGGAGGACGAGGACGAGGAAGGGTACGTGCGGGTGACACAACCACGCCCCGCCACGCCCCGCCACGCCCCGCCACGCCCCGCCACGCCCCGCCACGCCCCGCCACGCCCTGTCCTGGGCGTTATGACGAGTGCGGTCCTGGGGCACCAGTCGCTCCTTTGCGGTCGAAGACGCCAGGGGAGGAGGAGAAGGAGGAGGAGGGGGAGGGGATCGTGTCGCAGGTTGCGTGTCCCGGTTCGATTACCCGCGCCGTGACCGGTCGCGGGGAGGCTGCTGCGGCGGCGGCGGCGGCGTCCTGGCACTGCACAACCAGCCCGTGGAGCCTATGATGCCGCTCTCTATGACATAGAGAAAGAAACGCCCCTGATCAGTACTACCTGCAGCCCCCCCCCCCCCCCCATATCCGTACATGGGCGTGAAAAGGGCGGCGCGTGTCCGTGGCGGCTCGTGTGTGTGTGTGTGTGTGTGTGTGTGAGAGAGAGAGAGAGAGAGAGAGAGAGAGAGAGAGAGAGAGACCATACTGCTTCTCTCTCTATATCTGCGCCGGCATATCTCTCTCTGCCTCTGTCTCCCAATCAGATTGGATTTATCGCGCGCGTGTCGCGGCCTTCTGTAGAACATACCTCGACTTGATAATCAGGACAAATCAACTCGGCGTTGTTGGGTGCATATTGGAATGTGACGTACTGACAAAAAATATAGCAGTAGTGCAGTTTTTTGTGTTTTTTTTATTTTTTGTTATTTTTCCTTAAGAAAACTTCCCTTGTGTGTGTTTTGTTTCGTCGCCACTCTGTAAAAAACAAATAACCATACGCGTTCACAATAAAAAAAAATTATGACGTGTAACGTAAAATAACAATTTGAAATTTGTTAATTTTTAACGCAAGAATAATGAGCTGTCGCAAACTTCCGCAAATTTAAAACATATTTTCTTTTAATGAAAATTACAACAAATATTGTTGTAAATTTACGAGGATATGTTTTTTTACGAGGACAGGATTTTTTTTCGGTGTTACGAGAAGTCCCCACTCTGCGTGCGTGCGCGCGGGCGGCTGTGTCACCCTGCGGTACACAGGATGATGGCGGGGTGCACGGGGCTCCGCACACTAAACTGCGCCGCCCTCGCTGCTCAAATATAAACGAGAAGGAGAAAGCATCGATTTCGTGTTGTTCGTGTGCGCAGAGAACTACGTGCGTGAGCGGACCACCGCGCACGACGATGACATAGTGGCTTGTGGCGCGCGGCAGGAAAATCAAGGAAATATTCAGGAATTTTGACATTTTTGTTGGGGAAAAATGTCGGGAAATTAGGGTAAAGTGGCTCATTCAGGTGCGATAATAATTGCTCAGCCACCCGGGAGATGTCGAGCGCCGCAGTAGCGCGCCCATCTCAGGAGGGAATTTTTCTTGAAATGTCAGGAAAAAGCTGTCTGATATTGTCGGGCATATAAGATTTTCAGTCTCGTTTTCATCGCTCTTAATAAGCACAAAACGATCACGTTATATCCCGTAACGCCCCGCCGCGCCTTGCCGCCGCTGCAAACGACGACCACTTTTCCCCCCCGCTCGAGACACTAACTCGTCCGGAGACAACGCCGACAACTGCAGCAACGCTCCTTACGCGACCGATGTCGATAGCAGGACCGGCCTGTCCGGCCGAGTGGACAGCCACTGTCCTCCCCTATAACTGGCACCGGACCGGCGGCATCGACCTGCCGAGGATCGCTATATATATATATATACCTTCCGTGTAACGTTATCCAACAATGACGCGACGAACGTGCGCGCTTTGCCATCGATTCTTCCTTAAAAAAAAAAACCTTTCGATATATATCTAGTTGTATTGTTTTTGTTTGTATTCGCGCAATACTTTGGAATGGTTAGCGCGCAGACCTGCGAAACCTATAACCTTATGCATTCCAGCGATAGCGCACAGACAGACACAAGTCATGGGATGGGCCATGGGACCATAATGGGCGGCCATGGTGCCCCCATACCCAGGTGTCGTATCTTCTTCATTGCACTGTGCAATCATTGTAGTTTTGTAAAAGTTGTTAAGTGGAAAATAATTAATTAACTGTTTAATTTTTTATTTTTTTGCGAAAGAGCATGAATTTTTGCTCACCAAAATATCCTGCTTAAAATATTTCCATAATGATTCATCAAACGAAAGAATTTTATTTTTCATTATTATCATACATCTCTTGCTTTAGCTTCGTGGTAGGATGAGCGGGCAGCAGGCAAATGGCCACCGCACGGCGGGCACTGCACGGCGCACGGCGCCACTGCCAAAGTGACCACGCTTACGCCCCTCCGCGCGCGCGCGGGCGCTTAACCTTAAGGGCGCGCGTTTGTGAGTTGCACAACCTCACGCTGGCGGCCCGAACGAGGCGCCGCGGTCCATATGAAACGTGACGTATCTTCCGTCTCTGTCTTTCTGCCTCCAGCGGGCGAGGTGGGGCGGGGCGAGGCGGGGTGGCGTCCAGCCCAGAGAGGGTTTAGTTTTAGTTCTCCAGGACACGGCCGGCCTCTCCAGGAAAAGAGCCCCCGCCCGCCAAGCTGGAGTTATCATCTCTCTCTCTCTCCCTCTCTTTCTCTCTCCCTCTCTCCCTCCATCTCTCCCACCAGCCTAGATGAGGTGACACACAAGGTGATGAATGAGTGTCCAGGACGTGAATCAGAGAACGGCGCGGGGACCTTCCTGGAGGCCCGCGCGGCTTGGATACCCGCATGAATGCGTCCTGGAGTCGTCCGGCTGTGTGGAGTGTGAGTGAGTGAGTGACTGTGTGTGTGTGTGTGTGTCGAGGAACTTTCTCTTCAAGCTGTGAGAGAGTGTGCACTACCGCGCCCGCCATGAGGCATTCCATGACGCGTCCCCTCCACTCTCCTCCCTCTCCCCCCCTCCCCCTCCCTCCTGCTTGTGCCTCTTAATATCCCTTTGACATTCAATATATAGAGTCGTGGCTCCCAGCGGCTCCCAGCTGCACAGGCCCGCGCGCGTGTGCGCATGCGTGTGCTGGCGCTGCTGCTGCTGTGACGGGGTGACGGGGCCGGAGGGGGGACGTCTTTGGTGTCACAGGCGTGTCACTCGCGGCCATAAACGAGAGAGACGAATCCTTCGCGAGAGAAATCAATCTCCTGGCTCGAGCAGCAAGCAATTGAAACTAATGTTTTTTTTTTGTTTTATTCTTATTTTCGGTTCTGTTATTGTGGTATTAACAAAACACAAAACACGACGTTATGGGTCGCTGCGTCGTGCGAGTGCGTGTGACTGTCACTCGATGCGCTTTTCCAACCTTTCCGACACGGCGCTGCTCCCAGGGCTGTGCGATATCACGATATTTCGATATCGATAACTGTCCGTTTTCGAGGGCTCGATATTCTCATAACGATATCGGCGTATCGGCGTTGCTCGACACCATGACATATCCCGATATGTCGTTTATTTTTAATCATATCGTCCCTCGATAGTGTTCAATATCATCGAGCCGATGTTCCATATACTTGGTCGATATCGCACAACCTGCTCCCATAGCTGCGTGCTCCATGGCCTTGGGATGCGTCGGGGCCGATGGACCGCGGGAAGTCCACGCGTGTGTGCAGCGATTTGCAAGTCGATTGTCCCTTCGACTCGTGTCCCCGAGGCAGATGCGCGAGAGAGGCGAGGGGCCTTGGGATTTGACCTTTCTCTCGCTCTCACTCTTACTCGCACCACGCTCCTGTCTGTTTTACTTTTCAAATCCGCGACCGCCATGGTCACGGCGATGAGCACGACAGTCGTACGTAGTCTCTCTCTCTCTCTCTCCCTCTGTCTCTCTCTCTCCTCTGTCTCTAGCTGCATACTCTAGCGCCTCTGCTACCAAGGGACAATAGTATTCAACACTACGAACACCTCATATCCCATTTATATATGCTATGTATATAAAGGCTCCGAACGTGAACCACGCGCTATATCTGTCGTGTGAGCCCCACGGGCTCAGGGTGTGTGTTTTTCTGCAGTCATTGTTTTTGTTTGCCGCGGTCACGGCACGATTGTCTTTGAGGTCTGCTCCGCTCTGCGCTCACCTTTTTTCATTGTAGAGAGGAATTTACTTTTAATATATTTACTAGAGAGTCACCCCTTTCTAGAAGTGACAACGAAGATGCACGTTTTCTGACGACAGAGACGATTTTTCAAAAAAATATCCCATTTATGAAAACAGGATCCATTTCTCCCCATGTACTTATCTGACAATTATAATCGTCGGACCCAGAATTTTTTTTATTTATTTTTTTGCTCTATATATTTTGAAAGCAGCAGTTGGTAACGGCATGTTTTTTATGTTGTTTTTTTTTTGTTTTTGCCAGCAACTGCTGCTTGGAATATAAAAGAGCCCAAAGAAAAAAAAATCTGATGGATATCTGAGACGCGATCGAAAATTGGTCAGGTGCGGGTGGAAAAATAGGAAACATGGAGCCTGTTTGCATGGATGGGACAGACTCCCTCGCCCCGCCTTGCCGCGGGTCCCACGGCCCTGCAGCCCGCGGCGGCTGAGGAGGCTGGGCGGTTATGGCCTTCATGACCGTGGCCAGACCCGGCCTGCGCGCCTGCCCAGCCGACCGGAGCGGGTCGCGCTGCTCACCGCCGCCTCGCCTCTCCAACGCCCAGCAGGGCACCAGGCCGAAAACACCCCCACTGCTAAAAAGATACCGTCGTTAATTTTCATTTCTTGTTTTTGTATTATTTACGTGCAAAATGTTATGAAATTTTACGGCATAACCCATTCTTGCAGAATTCCAAGTCGATACGTATAGTATTTGTCATTTTACTGTTTTCAATTACAGTTGTTACAACGCACTTCATGGAAAAAGTTTCTGTTGCCAATAGTATTTCTCACAGTGCCTTGCGAAATATTTCCTTATTCGTATTGCCAAGAAAATCGTCCGCAAGGAAC
>NW_026267363.1:89826-90588 GCF_000697945.3 Frankliniella occidentalis | reverse complement strand
GGGTGGAGTCCCTGATATAGTACATTTCAAGGTTAGATTCTTAAATTGATAGCATCGTTAACTGTTGAAAAGTGTGATTTCCTGGTCCGAGCTGAGAGTAAATCAATGACAAGAAGGTAAACTTTTGATTTTACACGGTAAAAACAATGTCTGATTTATTTTTTAGTTTTTTTGGAGGATAAAAGGAACATCTTCAGTAACTCCCAGAATTTTGGGAAAACTCGTGAAATTTGAGGGAGTCTCCCGAAAGAGTGGAATTCCAGGGGAATTCCTGCATTTTAAAGGGGACTCCATCAAAGTCTGAGGAGTTAACCTTAGTAAATTATGGTGTTTTCCTTTTCTCCTCATAAAACTTACGACATTTTTTCTGTCGTGTAGTTTAGCAATAGTGTGTGAATGATGGACCCCTTCAAATGTGAGATGTCAATAAGTCCTGCTGGGGCGTGTAAATTTTTCACAGTGTAATACGATGGACCCCGGGCCTGCAACTCGCGGCGCGCATGCCACGCCCAGGACAGGGAGAAGGCTGGCCCGACACTCCAGGACTCCAGGAGGCGTCTCCAGGGGCTTGTCCAGGACCCCCGGGAGCATTCCAGAGCGAGGAGCCGCAGGCCGCTATGCACACACGAACACACGAGGCCCGCTAAACGAAGTGTGTATTCGGGCATTTTAGGAGGCAATAATTAACAAGCAGCAGATAGGCTCGTCAGTTCAGCCGGGGGGCCACAGGCAGAGAGGAGAGGAGAGGAGAGGAGAGGAGAG
>NW_026267363.1:84171-85766 GCF_000697945.3 Frankliniella occidentalis | reverse complement strand
CTCCTCATAAAACTTACGACATTTTTTCTGTCGTGTAGTTTAGCAATAGTGTGTGAATGATGGACCCCTTCAAATGTGAGATGTCAATAAGTCCTGCTGGGGCGTGTAAATTTTTCACAGTGTAATACGATGGACCCCGGGCCTGCAACTCGCGGCGCGCATGCCACGCCCAGGACAGGGAGAAGGCTGGCCCGACACTCCAGGACTCCAGGAGGCGTCTCCAGGGGCTTGTCCAGGACCCCCGGGAGCATTCCAGAGCGAGGAGCCGCAGGCCGCTATGCACACACGAACACACGAGGCCCGCTAAACGAAGTGTGTATTCGGGCATTTTAGGAGGCAATAATTAACAAGCAGCAGATAGGCTCGTCAGTTCAGCCGGGGGGCCACAGGCAGAGAGGAGAGGAGAGGAGAGGAGAGGAGAGGGGAGGAGAGGAGAGGAGAGGAGAGATTATTTGAGATTTGTTTATTGTCACTGTTACAACAGATATTTTCAGAGGAGAGGAGAGATTTGAGATTTGTCTGTTTACTGTCACCGAACTGAGGAAGAAGAGGATGGGGGCGGGGGGGGGAGGACCAGACTCTTGTTCGGCTCGCGCGCATGGGCTGGAAACCTCGACGCGGGTGACAGGCAGGGTGCCGCCGCCGCAAACTGGGGTGGCTTTTCCTCGATTTGCATACACACTGAATTATTATTGTTATAATTGTGTGTACAATGACTGATAATGCTTTACATCATCAGTCATTTCTTACCTCTTACTCTAGAAAAATATAACGTCGTGCGTGTGTAAAAAATAAATAAATAATCTTTGACCAAATTTAGTGTGTGTGTGTGTGTAATTTCAACTCTGCGCGGATCCCCTTTTTTTAGGGCACAGCAGTTTACCCCCCTCCCCCCCGTACCCCCCATGAAGTGTACTAATTAGTAAAAATGATGCACACCTAAAGTGTGGAAAATTGCACCCTTGTTTTACCAGTTCACCGAAATCTGAAGTGCAGATTCACAATATTCAAATTATACTTGCAAGTACAAATTTGATCAAAATTATTGTTTTAAAATTTAATTTTACCAATAAGTAAGTAATAGAAACTTAAAAGAGCACGTCGGAAGGTTTTTTTCCCCTCGGTGTACTCGGGCCGGGAGCACATGCCGCACGGCTCCTGCTCTTCTGCTCCGGCTCGCCGCTCCGCTCGGCTCCGGACCGTAATCCAATTCTCCTTCGGCCGGGTGTATAACGGAGCGGCGGAGACGACTGATCGAGCAGTGGGGTGTGGCGGGGCGGGGCGCGGTGGGGCGCGGTGGGGCGCGGTGGTGGGGTCGTGCTCGAGTCAGGGTCAAGGTGTGTCCACCCAGAGGTTTTGGCCCTGACTGGACCGGCCGGGCCTCTAAGCGCCACTCACTTTGCTGGTTCCCGTCTCTGGTCCGGTCCGTCCTGCTGGTCCCAGCGGCAGCGCCCCTCCCTACTCCATTCTCACTCTCCTCTCTCTCCTTCGAGAACAACGAACACTTCCTCAAAGATAAGGAGTACCTTTTTTAAAAAAAAGAAGAAAAGAGATCACAGTGAATGTTACTCTACCGATCACAGTCTCCGGTGTGG
>NW_026267363.1:80657-81626 GCF_000697945.3 Frankliniella occidentalis | reverse complement strand
CACCTCCTGTGCATGTCGCGGCCACCACCGCGCTACCGAACGACCCCTTTGCCCCTTCTCACTACTCGTTAAAATTATTTTCGAAAAATGTTATTGTATCTCTGGTTTATTTATAGAAACTAAAATTACTTACCAAACAAGTTATTGTGTCCCGGCCTTCCCTCTGTCGTCTTGCACAGTTATGACTTCGCGTTGTTAACTGTAATTTTGCGTTTGCCAATAACTTTGCTGCGCACGCATGGAGAGAAACGTTGGGTTGCATACATCTTTCGACGGATCGTATCGCAAAGTTTTGCAGCAAGTCTTGGAAAGTCGCGAGAGAGAATAATAAATTCCACTGTGTGGTTTTGCGACCGTATTGCAGAGTGTGGGCCCCGCTCGCCCTTCGCCCTGCTGCTGTAGTGCATGACCAACGTGCTTCGTGATGAGACCCGCCTGCGGCCGGAACAATCGACTCGTGACCCGTCGTCTTGCAGCTGGCCGAGGAGGGTCCTCCGCGAGTCCGTTTGGCCGCGGCAGCTGGCCCAGGATGGGGTTCCCCGCGAGTCCTTTTGGCCGCGGCAGCTGCAGCTGGCCGAGGAAGGGGTTCCCCGCGAGTCCTTTTAGCCACGGCAGCTGCAGCTGGCTGAGGAAGGGGTCCTCCACGAGTCCCCTCGGCCGGCAGCTGCAGCTGGCTGAAGACGGGGTCCTTTAGACCGCTACGGCTGCAGCTGGTAGATGAGGGCGCTCAGCTGGAAGGTGTTCGGCGGACCTCCTCCCGCTGCAGCTGCAGCTTGGTAGATGTGGGCTCTCAGCTGGTGGCTGGAAGGTGTTCGGCAGACCTCCTCCCCCTGCTGCAGCTGCAGCTGAGCCGGGACGCTTATCTGACCCCAAAAGCTAAATCAAAAAGCGTTCAAGACGCCGCGCTGCGCCCCGCTTCCGTGCAAATAAAGCCATCGCGTGAGGGCGCGGACCGCGGGCGGGGCGTGG